>NC_073692.1:373821119-373841424 GCF_029784155.1 Uranotaenia lowii | reverse complement strand
TGGCTCACCAACACACTATAGCTTAGCTTATAATTCCTACTCCAGCATTGATTTAACATTTGGTTCTTCGTCACTTATGCAACACTTCAGCTGGTCTGTGTTTACAGACTTGTGTTCAAGTGACCATTTTCCAATTATCATAACACCATTAAAACGCCAACTACAAACAACACGGCGTCCCCGTTGGATCACTACTTCAGGGGATTGGAATATGTATCAAGAACTTGTGAGCAACCGTCTTTCTGAAATCCCAAATACTTATCCTGAAATCGCCATAGAAAATTTCTCTCGTTGTATGGTAGAATGTGCAACCCAAACTATCCCAAAAACATCATCAGTTATTAAGAAATGTAAGCCACCGTGGTGGAATCGAGATATCGCTAACTGTATCAGAAATAGGAAACGTGCACTTCGACAGTTTAACCTTCATATGTCTCAAGAAACTGAAAAGGAATACAAAATTGCTAAGGCCAAAGCTAGGCAAATAATTAGAAAGAGTCAACGCGAGTCGTGGCAAAATTATGTTTCCACTCTCGACTCTTCAGCTTCGATTCGAGAAGTGTGGTCTAAAATAGGTAAAATTGCAGGAAAAACAAAATATCAAGGTGTTACTTCACTTAAAAATGATTCTGGACTATTAACAAATGCAACGGAAATCGCTGAAGAACTAGCAAACACATTTTCTAAAATCTCGAGTTCCTCTAACTATTCTTATTCTTTTCTCCAACACAAAATAAATACCGAGTCACTCAATCAAATTATTTTTGAAGAATATATTCCCACAAATCTGAATTCTGATTTTACCCTTACCGAACTTCAAGCAGCTCTGAAAACGTGCAAAGGATCCTCTCCTGGTAATGATGAAGTACACTACGAAATGCTGAAGAAATTACCAATTGATGCTGTCCAACATTTACTTAATCTCTACAATGATATTTGGAACACCCGATCTTTTCCAAAAACGTGGAAAGAATCCGTTGTGATTCCAATACAAAAACCAAATAAAAATCCTTTGAATGCATCTAATTACAGACCAATATCTTTAACATGTTGCCCGTGCAAACTTTTAGAAAAAATGACCAATCGTCGACTTTTGTGGTATCTTGAATCAAACAACATTTTAGATAGTACCCAATCAGGATTTAGAAAGTATCGCAACACTGTAGACAACCTTGCAATGCTTGAAAACTCCATTCAGGATGCTTTCAAAAATAAAGAACACCTAGTTTGCATCTTTTTCGATCTTGAAAAAGCATATGACACAACATGGGCCTATAATATTCTTCAACAACTATCATCATACGGAGTCAGAGGAAATATATTACACTTTGTGAAAAATTTTCTGGAAAATCGCAAATTTAAAGTAGCAATTGGGAGTACATTTTCATCTCTGGTCCCTCAAGAAAATGGAATCCCTCAAGGGTCTGTCTTGAGTGTAACATTATTTCTAGTCGCAATAAATTCTATAAAAAATATCTGCCAATCCCCAGTATCAAGAATGCACTTTGCTGATGATTTCGTAGCTTATATGAAAGGGAAAGACCTAAACCAAATTCAAACAAAATTACAAATGTTTTTGAACAATTTATATCAATGGACAAATGATACTGGATTCAAAATATCTGTAACTAAAAGCAAAATCATGCATTTTTGTCGAAGACGTGGATGTGTTTCTCCAATAAACCTTCGTTTTAAAGATGAGCTCATTGAAGAAGTATCAACAATGAAATTCTTAGGAATGAATTTTGATCGTCGTCTTGTCTGGACAAATCACGTGAAACAACTTAAAGCTAGAGCCCTGCAAGCAGTTAAAATAATCAGAACTCTCTCGCACACATCATGGGGATCTAGTAGAAAATCTTTACTTAAAATTCACAAAACGATGGTAATATCACGACTTGATTATGGATCTATAATTTATAATACTGCTCAAAACTCGATTTTAAAACAATTAAATTCAGTTCATCACATGGGTATCCGACTGGCAACAGGAGCTTATAGAACCAGCCCCACAGACAGTATTCTGGTAGACGCAGGCATTTTACCATTGAACTACAGAAGAGAGAGTCAAACCCTTGCTTATGGTGTAAAAATACTGTCCCTTAGTAATCACCCCTTACATGAACATTTCAAAAAAGCCTTAGAAAACGTTTCTACTCAAAACAGAAAGGGAAACCGTGGTTTGGTTCAACGATTTAAACACCTCTATTTCAAATACCAGCTCACTCCAGTTAAAATTTTACAACGTGGATATCACAAATATGCTCCTTGGTCAAATCCTAGAATTCATATTGATTATAGTTTAACGAACCTGACTAAAGCACAAACCTCTGCCTTAGAATTCCGTCAAGAATATTTGGCAAAAGTTTCGGAGTATCGTACGTTTAGTTTTATTTTTACTGATGGATCTAAAGTGAGTACACAAGTAGGATGTGCAGCGTACAACTTGAACTTTGAATGGCAGTACAGATTACACGATTATACTACGGTTTTCTCAGCTGAGTTGATAGCACTGCAACATGCACTGAATGCTTCAATAGATAACGAAACACTGTTAAACTTTGTGATAGCTACTGATTCTTTAAGCTCACTTCAAGCAATAGAAGATGTTTATAGTACGAACCCAATCATTCAGGATATTCACGAGCTACTTTCCATAGCTGGAAGAAAACATAAAAACATAACTTTTTTGTGGATTCCTAGTCATGTAGGAATAGATGGGAATGAACGTGCTGATAAACTAGCAAAAGAAGCAACGAACCTACCTATTATCAATCCAAGCATTACAACAACTGACTTCATAACTAAGATTAAATCCTTAGTTTTTGAGGAGTGGCAGAAACATTGGGATGGTATGAGCAATAACAAACTACGTAGAATCAAATTCTCAACAAAACTCTGAATCTCTTCAAACCAAACACCTCGAAAGCACTCCATAATCTTAACTCGTTTGCGAATCGGCCACAGTAAATTAACTCATGAATACATTTTTAAGCGTGAACTTCCTCCAGAGTGTACTAACTGTAATTGTAATTTGACTATAGAACACATTTTAAACGACTGTCAAACGTATAGTTCATCCAGGAACCAATATGGTATAACTATGAGCAGTTTAGGAGAAGATCCTAAGAAAATTGAAGATCTGTTCAGATTCCTAAAAAACACTTCACTTATTAACGAAATTTAGAAAAACTTAGTACCAAAAATGAAAGTATTGTAATAGCTTTAGCATAAGTCTTTTTTTTTTTAAATTGTAAATTTTAATGTTCATAGCCATTTATGTGCTTTTCATTAATAAACTCATATTATTATTATTATTATCGGAAGCGCCTTCGCTGGCTGAAATAGAAGCGGCAATCAAAAACATGAAATCCAACAAAGCACCTGGGATCGATTGCATCCCTGCTGAAATGCTGAAAGCCGACCCTGCCCTGTCAGCACAAATGTTGCACCGTCTTTTCGCTGACATCTGGGATACTGCAACATTCCCGGCCGACTGGATGCAGGGTATCCTCGTAAAGGTCCCGAAGAAAGGAGACCTGACAGAGTGCGGTAACTGGCGAGGCATAACGTTGATCTGTACAACCCTCAAAGTACTCTGCAAAGTGATTCTGAACAGGATCCAGGAGAAAATAGACGCTACACTCCGACGGCAACAAGCTGGATTCCGATCTCGACGATCATGTGTGGACCACATCACAACGCTACGAATAATACTGGAACAAATCAACGAATTCCAGGACTCTCTTCTGCTGGTGTTCGTTGATTTCGAAAAAGCATTCGACCGACTTTACCATGAAAACATCTGGGCGGCTCTAAGGCGACGAGGGGTCCCAGAGAAACTAGTCCATCTCATCGAAGCACAGTATGAGGCATTTTCGTGCAAGGTCTTGCACGACGGTGTCTTGTCCGAACCAATCCCGGTAACTGCTGGAGTGAGACAAGGATGTATTCTATCACCGCTACTTTTTCTAATCGTAATGGATGAGATTCTGATTGGATCGATTGACTGTGCACCGAACCGAGGATTGCCGTGGAATCCTTCAACAATGGAGCAACTGAACGACCTTGACCTGGCTGACGATATTGTTTTGCTCGCCCAAACACATCCAGATATGCAGAGCAAACTCGACGACCTCACCGAAAGTTCCAAGGCAGCAGGTCTCAAAGTCAATGTCGGAAAGACCAAGTCGATGGAGATCAACACAGGAGACCCGAGCAGACTCTGATGCCAAAATCGATAGCAAACTGAGACCAAAAAAAGGTGTTAACAGCGAACTAAGAGCATAATGAGCTGTTGAAAAATTAAGTATAGCAAAACTAGGCATCATCAAGGATGCAATAATTTCTATTTGATAGCAAAAGATAAGCAAGTTTAGCTATCAACAGCAAGCTGTAAGCATAATTTTATGTTAAATTCGAAACGATAGCAAATGACATAATTAAGGTTTCACTAATTTCCATAGAGCAAAAAGAAAGTTTTCAAAATTCATAAGCGTTGTAAAAAATCTGAATCGAACAGTGAAACACATATTGAAAAACCTTTGATTTTTAAAACAGTAACAGCTATAAAATTCTGTGAAAGAAAACCAGGAAAAAATTTATAATCCAAATGTTTTTTTCATTTTCGAATTTCCGTTAAACACAGAAAATAAGTAATTTTCGAAACGAAAAAAATTAAAATGCTCATTTTTAAAAGAAAACAACTTGTGAAAGGAATAAAAAAGAAAATTATTCTTAAGCTGTAAATAATGCTGAAAATTTTTTTAATTAAAAAAAAACAATTGAAGGCAGTTTTTCAAATTACCCTTACCCTAAAACAAATACTTTTTATCGATATTGACATTAACGATTTGGAATAATCATGTGCACCGGTGCACTACCCGTAGTGCACATTTCGCTGTTTATGCACAGTTTTGCACCGGTAGTTAACTGAGCGCTAACGGTGGCACATTCTGAAAATATCCAGTGGATCCAGTGTTGCTTGTGCTCCCACCAATACTATCGTGTATTTTGACAGTTCGATGTAAACAAATTGTATAGGACGAAAACAAACCAGCTGATGAATTTTCACAGCGTGATTTTACATTTGACACTATCGAAAACACGCACACCAACTATAAGGGAAGGCAAAACTCGATTATGCTCGTTTTTGGCCCGGAAGGTGCAACGCTATCGAGTGATGAAAACTTGTGAAAAAGAATACGGATCGTATCTAGCATTTTAAAAGAGCTAAACTTCCAGTTCGACGAAACTCAGTCATAAGGAATCGAAAAACAGAAGGTTGGATCTCGCAAATTTACAGACAAATATCCAACGAACAATAAGTTTTTTTTCGAATTTCTGTTGATTTTCATGATCTGCTGATGAACTTTTAAGTAGGATTTGATTGAATATTTCTTTTTTTCACAGGAATTAACAACCTGGTCACTCTCCCAAGATTAGATATTTCGAAATTCCAAACGCATTTTTTTCTCAGTACGAGAAACGCTAGTTTCACCCGTTTGAAATGTTACGCGAGAAATAAATGAAACGTCAAATGAAGGTTTGTTTTGTTTTGCGGTTGGCTCAATTCTTTTTGTTTGTTTTGCATGCTGCGCTGTAGCCTTGTTGTTCCGTAGGAAAAGTCGAGTTAACGACGTCGTGGAGTGTGTTGTGTGCTGAATTTAATTACCTCGGGCCAATCCTTCTATTCATAACAAACTAGTGGTCAGAACAAAACGAAATCCAACGTGATGCCCAAACACTATCCGGTTACTTCGGTCGATCCGTCGCCTCATGTTCGGGTAATACAACCAGAACAAGTGCAGCTACTGAACGTTTATAAAGATTGTCCAGTTTTGGATACCCTGAGAAAGTTCTCCACCTGGGCAAAGTTCCTGTCCTTCCTGCTAAGCATCCTGGAGGCAATCAAAAAAATGCCACCAGAGCTGGTTGTTTCTATAAAAAATAAGGTAGCTTTCCATGGATTCGTGTTATTATCTATATGATTTTCCCTTTTTTTTTTTGTTTATCTTTCAGGTGATCTGCATTTATTCGGCAACTATTGGATGTGGTGGACTTTCGTAACAAGATCTCTTATTCCGGAAACATTCAACCGTCCAAACGGTACGGCAGCTGTACCGAAATTTGGTTACCATATTCCCACTCCCGTTGAAAATCTCTATTACACTTTTGCTTTGCTGTTTTAGATGATAACAATATTGGTGGCAGCGCAGAAACCGAGCAATGGTGCAAAACGAAAAAGGCCGATAATTGTTCATTTATTCTGAAGACAGTTAGTAATCAAGATTGATCGAGTTGGTCAGATGAACAATGGAGCTGGACGGAGGTTCAACAGTCATTCCAGGTTAGAAGTATGAAGTGATCTTATTTTCAAACAAAACCTGTAAATATTTTCTTT
Organism: Uranotaenia lowii; assembly: GCF_029784155.1. NCBI lineage: Eukaryota > Metazoa > Arthropoda > Insecta > Diptera > Culicidae > Uranotaenia > Uranotaenia lowii. The sequence continues at coordinate 373,835,021 of NC_073692.1, read as the reverse complement.
CTCAAGCAGTGAACTTCTACTCAGAACATCGGCCAAATAACTCCACCGCCAAGCACAATTGTGTTGATATTATGTTTGTGCTCATACTCCTGACAAAGTTTGATGTTAAGTGTGGTTGAGGAACGGACAGCAGCTCAATAGTCGCAAAGATGTTCAACCAGGAACATATTGTGTGTCGACGTAACACAGGGACAGATCTACAGTTCGGTTTTTAGATAATCGGGCACGCTGTAGATCTGCTGACGAACCATAACCACATATCAGCAATATGCATTGAAGGAAAAAGCGATTTTGATGGTAAAATTGTGAAACCCCCTGTAGCCCAAAATCGACGCGGATAGTATGTGTTGTGATGATGGTCCCACACAAAAACAACACGAGGTTGAATTCATTGAAGTGAAGCCGTTTAATCAGTGAGTATTTTTTTCAATTCTTCTAAACGCTTCTGCTAGCATATAGAAAATTAATTTCAAGCTGATAAGCTTTCGAAACTCATTGCAATTCATATCGTAAAAGATACCCGTGAAATTGTTTGGGTCCTGTTGACCTATAAGAGAGAGGCCGACTATCTGCTAAATTATTTAACTATCAATGCAAATCATATGAGTAACATTGTATGCAATTTAAAAAAAGATGAGTGAATGGAAAAAAATTGACCGTAATTGAATGGCGCCTTCAAGTAGGCAACTTTATTGCCCGAGCAGACTTTTATGGCAAAATTATAGCAAATTTTGCTATCACGCCCTGAGAGCCGAATGTGCTCTCATTTTGCTTGACATAAGGTGGTACACAGCAAAAATGAGAGCAAAAATTTTCATACTTGGTTAGCAAATTGATGCCTTATTTTGCTAAAACTGAGACCCTAACTACACCTCGATTTACGAGAGCTTGGAGAGCAAAATTAGACCATTATAAGGCATCACTTAATTTCCGGTTATAGCAAAATTTGACATCAATGTGCTTTCAAATTTATATAAACGAGCTTTAGTTTTTAGCAAAACTTTGCAACACTTTCATAACCATGTATGAAAATTTTCGCATTCATATTTGTTGTGTACCAGCTTATGTCAATCAAAACTCCTAAGGCGTGATAGCAAACTTAAAAACATAACTTTAATCAATCTTGTTATTATGTGGCAGTGTTATGAATATCGCCTTCAAATACGATAGACTATATTCACGTTGCTTTGCGAGGTTATTAAAGCGCCTTGGTATATGCAACTGCTAGTCAATGCAATATAATATAATATAATGGGAGCGATGGTGTATATCGCACTTGATTAAACGCCTGAATGTATTCCATCCATGGACTGCCGGTTTCGATTCTCGGAGTAGTTGAAACGATGCGAAACTTATGCGTAACTTTTTTTCCCGAATTTTTCAAGATTTTTTCAAAAATCTTCGTTTTGGACCAGAGGAATGTAAGTGCCCAGATGATAGTTTCGAGAAAACGCGTTTCAAAGTGCTAAGTTACTCATATATTGTTCTAAATCGAGCAGGTTTAATTCAGTAAAGTGTTACAAAAATGACAATCATCTGAGTTTTGCACAAATTACTAATTTGAGATATGAAGAATCGATTAACATAAAATTAATCATTTTGACACTTACATTCTTCTGATGCTGATAGCCTTTAATTTATTTAAATGATGGAGGCATGCTATCAATTATTATTATTAATATTTATTAAAGACCCTTAAACAATAATTGTCATTCGGGTCAAGATTGACCATGCTGATATTTAACAAGTTTGCCAAGTTACAAGAAACTAATAGTACTACAACTCACCATACTGACTGGACACTCGATTTCGTTTTCTGGATAATTTTTCCAACAGTACGCAATGTCGATTCAGAGTGCGCATCGATCGATTTGAAGAAATGCTATCCCAGTTAGGAAATGCCACCCAACTTTAAAAATAAAACACGCAATTTCTACGATAAAATCGGGCTAAACAGGACCATTTTTCCAACAGGGCATTTTTTGTCAAATTTTTCAGGTTTGCCACCTGCCGTCGGTATTGCGAACATGCAAAATCTGACAACAAAAAATTAGACAGAAAATGGTTGAAGTTTTGTTCTAAGTATCAAGTCAGTGTGGTCAGTGGTACTACCCTATCTGTTGCTAATAGTTGATTTATAGGTGTGTCCTATATATAAACTAAAAATAAAAGCGTCTTACCAGTTTCAGGGTAAACGTCATCATTTGACCAATTGGATTAGCAGCCTATTTTAGGGAAACTTTTTGATCGGCAGTGGAACTGCTGGAACATTGGAAATGACTCGGGTCCGAAAACATTTCTTTCCGGATACTGCCACCGTAGCAGAATGATCCCAAGCAGCGCTATACGCTTTTTTCCTGGAATATAAAACCTCTTGTCCGAGTGCTGGGCATTTTCGGAGCAAAAACCATCTGGACTTTAAACCTCTCCACATTCCCGCTAGAACTGCCGGTTTAATGTATATAAATACCTAAAAGAAATGAAAATAATCGTAGCAAATTAAATGACTCAAAAAGTTAAGTTACCTTAAAAGATTTTAGGACCCGAAAATGATTGGTCGAGTATGAAGGTGCTTGTGAGGCAACCACTTCCATGATATGATTTCCGTCTACTAACTTTTTCTGCGATGGAGCAACACGTAGATCAAATCCGAAAAGGGAATCGGATGTCCGCATTTTGGTGTCACACATGGATGGAAGAATGCGTCGCCTGTAGAAAAACACCAACATATTAATGTTTTGAGGCATGTAGCACCATCCGCATAGATTTAATTCTTACCTGAAATTTAATCGCACTCCTGCAGCACTCTGGAACTGCAAAAAAACATTCGCTGTTGTATTAACCGAACGAGGGACGAATAACCTCAAGGTTAAAGTCCTGTAACACACAAACAACTAACCGAACGAGTCAATATTGGCGGCGAAAAGTGGATCGGGTTGTTCCCTTTCCGGACGACTTGTGTGATGAACTGGACACTTCCCGCACTTGCCTTCCGGATGATTGTTCAGCGGTTTTCTTACACGACGAATGGTGAACAAAACAAACATGCGATAAAAATAAATTTTGCTCAGATGAGCACGCAATTTTTCTGTTTTTGTTTGTTTTTGCTTTGCGCTACACTGTGATAAATTACGTAGTTGTTCTTGACAATTACATAAGGTGCTATTGACAATTATTGAACGATATATGTGGTGTCGATTTGAAACAAATGTGGTACAAATAAAAAAAAATCAAGTCCATTTAACTTAAAATTAAATGCCATTTAATTTTCTTCGTTAAGGCTTATTTTGAAACTGTCAATGACTTATATTGTTCATGTTTCGATTTATTTTTAATTGGCTTTATTTACATCGAAATCTTTTCTCCGAAAATAAATAGTGAATCGACCCAACCTACTTTTGATAACATACATATATGAAAATCTGAGACGAATGTGTTACGTAGGGGGGTGGGGGGGTTAAAACTGACCGAAAATTGTGTTCGTAATATTTGAACGGCCCCCTATAACAAGATGTTAGTTTTTATAATCTATTATTTGATAAATTGGCTTTTTTTTCTTAACAAAACTCGGAAACATAAAAATATTTTTCCTAAAAACTTAATTTTTGTTTTTTGTTACACAGATTTTTAAAAACAAAATAGTTTTTAAAATGAAAATTTTAAAATATAGCGTAAGAAGAAGTGCTTGTTGCGATCATGAAGTTGATTATTAAAAAAATATATAAAACAGATTCAAACTGATTTTAAGTTTGCCGAATTTTATTTTTGTAAGTATAATTATATTATGGTCACAAAATTGTTTCCTTAAACAATTTAAGGATACCTTACCGATGCCAAGTTTTGCTATCTGTTCAAATTTTACACTAAGTTATGTCACCAGTTTTACTATTACTTTTACTTTTAATAGGACTTGCTAACAATGCTGTTTTTTACTAGGTTGTGTGATAATGTTGTCTTAAATCAACATTGTATTTGGCAAAATTAAAAATGCTTTAATGATGCCTAATTTAACTATTGGGTTATTTACAGCAATTATTTCTTTTTGCTATTGATACCAAAATGTGGTGCCGGCTTGCTGTCAAATAAAATATATGAAAGCTCATTTATGCCTTATTTTGCTCTCGTTCAAATTTAAAGATGCTTTAATGATGCCTAAATTAACTATTGGGTTATTTACAGCAAATAATTCTATTTGCTATTGATACCAAAATGTGGTGCCAGCTTGCTGTCAAATAAAAATATACAAAAGCTCATTTATACCTAATTTTGCTCTCGTTCAAAATTTAACAGCAAAAAATGCTATCAGTTTGCTGTTGATAGCTTATTATGATCTCAGTTTGCTATCAATTTTGGCATCAAAGTCTGCTCGGGTGTGCCTTACAGTGAAAAAATTAAATTATGAAATATAATAGAACTTCAAACTAGAAATGAGATGGCAGGAGCATTCGTTTTATATTGTAGGTTTTCCATCTAACACTCGAATTCTATTGATTGAGGCGCTGTTCAATTGCAGACATTTAGGCGCTTTTTATAATCATTCCTATTTCAATGCAAATTGATTTTAATCACCAAACAAGAATTAATAAATCATAACCAATATTGCTATCACGTTTTGAAAGTTTAATTTGTATTAATTTTGCTTGATTTCAGGTGATGCACAGCCTAAATAAAAGGAAAAATGCTACATGATACTATATTTTGCTAAAATAAAAAGATTTGAGAGCATAAAATAAAAAGATTTGAGAGCATGATGATGTCAAATTTGCTATCATTGACGAATATTTGATGCCTTATATTGGCCTCATTGTGCTCTCCAAGCTCTCGGAAATCGAGGTGTAGTTAGGGTCTCAGTTTTAGCAAAATTTGGTATCACTTTGCTAACCGAGTATGAAAAATTGTGCTCTCATTTTTGCTGTGTACCACCTTATGTCAAGCAAAATGAGAGCAAGTTGGGCTCTCAGGGCGTGATAGCAAAATTTGCTATAATTTAGCCATAAAAGTCTGCTCGGGTAAGCAAGTAAGAGAATGCGAATGAGAATAAGCCCGGGCAAAATGCCGGCGACCAGACCAGACTTTTCTTAAATTTAATATTGAATATCCAGACAAACCCGGATATAACCGGGCAAACTGGCAACCTTAAACTACACCAATTGATAAAATTTTTCAAAGTATTATTGTTGTTTGTTTTCATATCTCGCACTTTCTTCACAATCAAAACCGCATTTCCTCTTCCGGAAAAGCATAACATGGTTCACAAAAAGTTATTCCGAGAAAACGAAGTAGGCTGATCTTTTCGTAATTGTTTCTTGGGAAACTTGTTTTTTTGCAAAATTATTAATAAATTATGTCAAGATATCGAGCAACTGGTTAAAATGGTGTTTGTGGCCTCTGACAAGGTTTACTCCTTTGAAGAAAATTTAAAATAAGGCATGACTTTGCTCGAGTCCAACAAGCTGCACAATTGGAATGCTCAAATTTAACTAAAAATGTGATATGAACAAGTGAAAAAGGTAGCTCCACTTAACTTTAGTTTAATTTTTGCTTAACCATGGCGTCTGGTGACTATAAATTTCTGGTTAACCTCATGCTCATGCCCATAATAGAAAATCTAATGAAGATCATTTGATCAGAAGATTTTAATGCTCTAAAATTAAAAGCTTTTTGGTTAAAATAAAATTTCCCGAAATATGTCAATGTTGCAAGTTTCATTTTATGAAAATATATGAATGCTCTTTTGGGGTGTAGTTTTTTTTTTTAACTACTCCTACCGCTTTGTCGTCTTGGGCAAAGTTATAGTTAGAGAATTTATCGAGAGGAGTTGTATTAGTATTGTATATATTCAAGTAAAACCAAAAAAGTGTCATTCTTCGAACAAATTTTCGAATTTTTCCATGAAAAATTTCAAATCAAATTCCGAGAACCTAAATCTCATTTGAAAAATGTGCAAAAATTCTGTCGTTCGTTTTGATCAAAATGGAAACTTTCAGAACTATAGGGTTTTTGAAAATTCGAAGAAAAGTTGGCAAAACGACAAATCCAAGTGTGTACACATTTCGAGCTTCATTCTGAGTAGAAATAAGCTATACTTTTATTGAAAATTTTCTTTCAATAGTTTAAAGCAGCAGTGTGGTTTTAAAGCAATTTTGGTGTTTTTAAAAGCACTTATCTATGTATGATAAAAAAGGGTTCAATCATGAGAAGAAGAAAAACTTTCCAGTCATAAAATGAATGTGGGATCAGGTTCTTTGTATGAGATGAAAATTTCAGACTGATAAATATATACAACTGATTTTGATTTTAATGGCCTTAAAATTGACGTTTCGTGAATTCAACACATCTTAAAGGATTTTTTTTTCAGTTTTAAGTCAAATTTGTACATTTGAAAATGACCCATTCCAGCGTGACGTCACAACCTATTCAAAACAATTTTTTGGTAAATTGTATGTATGTTTCACAGGTCATATCGCACATTGTTAAAAGTTTTACTTTATAGAGTCAAAATTTATTTCTCTACAATTTGAAACCAAAAGTATTTATATAGAACAAATAGTTAACAAAATATAAGCAAAAGGAAACGTGACGTCACAACGCGCCTCTTTTTCCACTTTTCAGTTTTTTTTACAACGCCGCATTTTTCTGCTCTTCTATTTCATCAAATTTTATTTAAATTTCAGGGAAGTATCGATTCATTTCAACCAACAAATCGCTGTTTTTGATTTTTTTTTTTAAATTTTGCTATCAATTTATTTTAGAGCAATTCAGATTCGTGACGTCACAACGCACCATTTTTTTTAAGCAGGGTTTTGCAAAGCGTTGATACGTCACGAAATTTTATGGTTAGCTACATGAAAGAAATCAAAATATGATCTTTAAATTAATGCTTAGTTAACTTAAAATGCTCAAATACTTATTAAATAATGTGATTTGGTGATGAAATCGATCCATTTATTCCCAAAATGATAAAAGGGATTAAATCTCAAAGGCCCATATAAGCAGCAAGGTTGCCGAAATCACAGAAAAATCTGTAATTTCACAGAATTTTGAACAAATTTTCATCACAGAATCTGTGTCACAGATTACAGAATTTTGAAAAAGTCACAGATTTCACAGAATTTTTTAACTTTGAATCGATTTTCAAAATTATGACTTTTTAGTCAATACAAAATTTAGATATTATTACCTTAAATTAAAAAAGTATGATGGGATTTGTAATTTTAATTGATTTTGCCAAACTTAAATGTAAAAAAGACCCAATTTATCATGAATTTTCTATGAAAATAAAAGAAAAAGCATCACAGAAAACTATCACAGAGTTTTTGGGTAAAATCACATAAATTCAGAATTTTTTTTCTCAAAAACACAGATTTTTTTCCGGCAACCTTGATAAGCAGATAACGTTAGCAACACTGCTTACATGAATTTTATTCGAAGTTTTTTTGTGCGATTATTTGAATATTATTTAGGACAAAACTAAAACTAGGAAATATTTATTCGTAAAAGCGTTGAAATGTGTTTCTGAATCTCATTAATCTTTAATTGCAAAGGAATGGAAAAATAAATGATAATTTCAAAGCCTTCGATCTTTTCAAAGTTAGTGAATCGACACTAGAGTGCCTAAATCAGCCAACTAATGAAAATCTTATAAGGTGCAAGCTTAAATAGTTCCTAGGCCTTTCACAAAGTCCAGTGCCAAATTTAGGGATTGACCCACGGAAAAAGATGGTACAATAAGCCTAAAATTTGTATGAAATTATGAGAAATTGAGTTTGGAAGGACATGAAAACTTAGTTATGCACCAATTTCTAAAGTCGCTATCGGCTGATTTGTTTTAATTATAGTCATTCACTAAACTTTCATTACGACAAATAGTTTATCTCAAGATCCCATTTCGACAATGGTTTAGCTAAAAAGGTTTTTGAGTTTCGAAAATAAGCTTCTGATGGGTCAATTACAAAAAATACCTGAATGATCGTTAATCAACGTTAATTTTGAACGTTATAGCTGTTTTAAAATAATTCTAATCGAAATGCGTTCCTAAGATGAAATATTGTCATAATTAAAGGTTTAATGTACACAAATTAAAAGCAAAATTGGTTGATAAAGACCTAAATTATTGACGAAAAACGGTTTTTATTATCATGCCGAACTAAATCTACATAATACCATACAAACTTCAGGCGCAACCCCTATCCTTAGAATAATCTGACCCTTATTTTGCATGAGACCCTGTGCTAGTACGTATTTTAGTTTATTTAATTTTTAAATTCAGTTAAAGGTCTCTGTTGTGAGATTTTATGTGAACATAGGGTTCGATTTGGATTTTCTAGTGACATTCTTTGAGGTGGAAATTTCAATGAGTGCAGTTTTTTTTATTAAAATAACTAAATTAATTTTATTAATAAATTTTCTATGAAAGTCGTATGAGTTTTTTAATAAAAAAAAGTTAATCTATTAAGTTTACCAGGTTCAAAGATTTTTTGAATCTCATACCTAAGGTTGCCAGAATTTTTTCAGCGCGCATCCGGGCCGGATAAACCGGGCAATTTTTATAGAAAAACCTGGCAAAATCCGGGCATTCGATTTCAAATTGACGACCCTAATTCCGGGCAATATCCGGGCAAATTTTGTCAAAACTCAGGAGTTCCTCAACAAAAATCAAGAAAAAAATATGAAAAAAAAAATTTTTTTTATTAACATTCATCGATTGACTTTGAACCGTATTTTAGGCTTCCAAAAAACCTTTCATGATTGTTTTTATAAAACTTGCTCAACAAATTTCGTTTTGTAGGTGTTTGTTGTTTCTTTTTTGTTTAATTTGCTTTTTGTTTGTGTAATTTGTTTAATAATCCGGGCAAATCTGGGCATTTTTCAATGAAATCCGGGCAACCAGGCCGGGCCGGACTGTTCTTAAATATAGAATTAAATATCCGGGCAAACCCGGATAAAACCGGGCAATCTGGCAAGCTTACTCATAACATTTATTTCATGGAACGTATTTTGTTCGAACATAATGCCAGAAAGAAATAGAAGCTACTAGTGGTGTTTTTCATTCTAACATAGATATATGAAGAACTTGATCTTTTGCAAGATTTTTATTCAAATCACAGATAACTACCTGCTTTATGATTCACAAATACTCTATTTCAAAATCGATGAGGATTTCATTTGTTTGATAGTTTGTTTATTCTTGAATCTAGCGGTTTTAAGCGCTGTTTTATATGTTTTATTAGAAATGTTTTAAAACAACTTTGCATTGCAAACTTTGCATATTTTCTGATGAAAAACTCTTGATTCAAAATCGATTTTTACTAATTTATTATTTTGGAGAGCATGTAACATGATTCAAATATAATTTTTTGACAGTGGTCACCTACAATCATTTATTTCAAAGTTATTCAAAGCCGACGAATTATTTTTTTTTTTTGCAAAAACATGCTACGGGAAAAAGGCGTAAGTCAGTAATTAAGTGCTCGAAAATAAATTTACTTAGTGCCTGAGAAAGCTGAAGTTAGAAGCTATATGTCGCACCATATGGAAATACTTTTTTAAAATTCTTAAATGTTTGTTTTAGAGCCGAAAATCACTTTCCACTTTGATTAGCTTCTTTACATGATAAACTTACGATTGTGGAACTATGTATTGTTACAGTCTTGTTACTTTTAAGACTGTTTTTGAGATATTTGGTGTAGAAATCACGAAGGGAATCAAAAAATTCGTACCCTCCACAGTATTGATAGACTTACATATTTCTTCCTCAAACGTGTTTCTTTGTTTTAAACCAATTTTACGCCAGAAGCTGTTGGAGAAAAGTGTCTTTCAAGTTTTCAAGGGGTGAGGAATATTCCAATTATTGAGGAATATTCCTCACTCCCCGAAATCTTGAAGGACACTTTTCTCCAACAGCTTCTAGCGTCAACTGTTAAACTCATTGGCTGATATGAATAAAACTCTAGTAATTGCTTTTGCTATTCTCGAGCAGTTTTGTTAGTCAAATACTTTGAATGGCATGCATATTTTTATCCGGAGCTGGTTGAAAGTAAATGTAATACTCTGCTTTTTCATATCTAGTTGAGCTGATGCTTTAAAATTTTCCATTCTAAAGTTAGAGCTTAGTTAAAGCTATCGAAGCAATTGCTATTTTCTTATTCATACCACCTCATATCACCGAAGCTTCGTGTCCCGATCTAACGATTGTACCATAATTTGTTTTTTCTTAAGATCTTTAATGATAAGTTTTGACGTCGTTAGTAAATTTTATACTCGAAATATGTTTTTGATTTATCGGTTCAACTAATCTTCTTATGGTGTAATATGATTTGGAATTTTCATAAAATAAGATATTCCTAAATGAAAGGTCTACACAAAAACTTTAACCCCATGTCTATTTTTTTCCTTGTTAGGAGAAATGCTGATTTCAATTAACCAAACGTACTCCAGAGTTGCGTTATGTGAGAAACTATTAATTTAAAATCACATTGTAGAATAAGTTTAAAGATCATTTTTTTAAATTCAATTTACTTAGTAAAATTGTTGCATTTGTATGATTTTTTAAATTCAGTTTTGTCCAGAAAGTGAAATTTTTATCAACATTGTTCATCAACATGTTCCTAATTAAGAACCTGAACAATTTTTGAAATCTAAACTCGAAAATATTTTAGCATACTCCGTCGATCGAGGACTTTTTTCATACAGCAGAAAACAACACAAATTGAGAACCAAAGTAACATACATGAAGAAAAGTTGAAATAAGCTGTAATTCCTATTTTGATAATTAAAGATAAACAAAATTTTCTGCGTAGTTTTTGAAATGCAAGTTCAAACATGAACTTTTTTAGTTAGGACGCGAACCTACAGTTGCTAAAAAGAATGTTCAAAGTTGCTTTAGTTTCTCAATGCTTAAAATTCCCCTCTGGTAAGAACTTTCTCCAGGAGATTTCACAAAATTTTGAGCCAATTTTCTTCACAGAATCTGTGTCACAGAAAACAAAATTTTGAAATATTCATAGATTTCACAGAATTTTAAAATTTTGAATGGATTTCTGGAATTTAAATTTTTTGGACAGTTATCAAATTTTGATTTCTTACCTTGAATTAGAGAAGTGTGGTAAGATTACTTATGGTGATTGATTTTGTCCAACTAAACAGGCTTCTTCGATTCTCTTGATTTTTGCTCACTTTTTCTCATCTGCTTGTCAAACGCCTGGGAGAAATATGCTTTCTCACACTTAGAGCGATCAAGCAGCCCACGTTTTGTTGCAGAGCATTTCAAAAACGCAGTCACCTAATTTCATTCTCGCACGGAGAAATGTTCATCAGCTTCTCAATTGATGGCTGAGAAATCAAAAACCGAACAGAGTTGTGATGCTTCGGTTGTGGTTTATTTCAGCACTAGCTGAATTTTACTTTCGGCCTGTCAAATTCTTTAATTTATGATTGTCAGAGTTCTCAATATCGGAATCAAAAATATATTGTTTTTTAAACTCCAAGGCCCCCTAAATGTCTGGAATTTCCAAACGTTTCTAATTTTTTTACCTCTATATGCCAAAATTATTGAACGTCTCCAGCATTAAAGCAGGTTGACAAATGCGGGGGCCAATGTTCCATAATAGGCTATGGAAGCGCTGACGAATTTGGGTGATTGTTTTGCATTAGTGCAAGTGGGATGCAGCTAAAATTTCACCCAACTTTTGACAGTTCTAAAGGCGTTTTCTTAAGGAGAGAAAGAATAACTTTTCGCTTCCATCGCCCATTCCAGGTAAAAAGAGGACGGTTCAATCACATTCTAAAGCTGTCCACGTGATTTGGTGAAACGGAAAATTTCATATGCAATTTGCATTTCTTTTTCTCTTTGGAGCGATGAAAATAGCGAAACTATGCCATTGCCTTCACCACAGAGAACAGACGTACAAGCTAGCCCACGAAACTTGTGTAAAAATCCCAACAACCTTTTTGATTTTTTGTGAGTTTATATATGATTACGCTTTTTCGAAAACTGGGCACTTTAAAGTTGATTTGTGACTTTTGAACGGCGCAATAGATGGCACTGTTTGTAGTCGATTTCTAACGTATTTTTTTGGTGATAGCATTTGAAATTTTACACACTTTTTTGACAATTTTTTGTTCGAGCTTGTACGTCTGTTCTCTGTGCCTTCACTGAGCAATTCATTTCACTGATCACACGTAGCGCCGATGAGGTGCTTTCAGAGTCACACACCAACAGTGCTCTGACAGTAGAAGAGTGAATTCGTTAGAGAAAAATTTTCTCGCCGCTCACTCAGCAGCAGATGATGAAACGCTCATTAAAAATGGACTCACAATTATTCGGAACCGAAAAGTTCACTGTCTCTTTTTGGTCAAGATGAGAAAAATGAAGCCTGCAACTAAAATGTGAAAAAGACCCAATTTATCGTGAATTTTCTATGAAATTCACAGAAAATCAGAATTATTTTTCTCAAAAACACAGATTTTTTTTTCGGCTACCTTGGTGGTGAAGTACATACATGTAGTATACTGAGAGTAACCAATGTTGATTTTAATTCGTTTCTTTAAACGCTTCCTGACAATGTTTTAAACTATCAAAATCACAAGCTTGAACAGAAAAATTTTAAAATAAAAAAATGTTTTCAAACAAATCGGGTTCAAATGATTTTTTTTCAATTAGCAAAGGGTTGGAGGCCAGTTCACTTTAACTTATTTTTGCTGGCCACAGTCAGACTCGTAGAGATTTAACATGTTTCATTTCCTAGTTTTTTTTCATTTTATTTTAATCTCATTGTAGCGAAACTGGATGTTTGAAGCTTAGTGCAAAAGCCTATATATATATTAATAAATTACATGAATGTATTCAGCATTGCTTTTCAAACATTTACTCACAACAGTAACAACAGTTTCTTCAAATTTTTATTTTTAGATTCGATTATTTTTGGTTCTACTATCCGAAATTTCATTAAAACTGTAAAATCTCACATACGACCAAAAACTTTTCTTTGCCGAAATGTCACTACAAGTTCTATAGAATTTTCACGATGTATGGCAAAACAATGCAATAAATTTCCGTTTAAGGTCAAAATGAGAAGAAAAAGTGGGATGAATAGCTGATTAATATTTCCAAGTTAGCATTAATGAGCCTTTGATAATGATTCCAACAGATCTTTTTATTTTTGTAAGCAAAAATTCGTTCAAAATTCTAATAAATGTACCCCATATATTCTGATTCCTCTTTGAATGTGAAAATTCTGAACGTGTGCTAAGCGAGTAAAAAAGATTTAATATGTGTAGAGTCCTATCGAGAGCTCCCAAGCGTTCGTTTCGAGCAAGGTCAAGAACATGTCTCTCTTTGATTCTCTTTCAATTTACATTCTATTAGAAGGTTTCAATATTCGACAAACACGCACTCTACAATATGGGCAGAAAGAATGGGTAAAAACATGTAAACAGAGTGCCACGAAAAATAGCACACACTTTGATTTTTCTGCAGAAGCTGTGAAACTGATCAAATCGTAGCTCGATGATCGCAAGCAATGTTTTTATTAATGGAGTTTACTCAAGTAGCGCTTTGGTTAAATCGGACGTTCCACAAGGCTCAGTTCTGGGTCCACTTCTGTTTTGCTTCTAAATCAACGATCAGCCAACTGAGATTGTTCAATATACGCTGACAATGATCAACTTTATGTCTCACGAATGGGTTGCAGTATTGAGCATTGAATACGTTCGATGAACGAGGACGTCGACTGAACCGCAGAATGGCGTAGGCGAAATGGATTAACGGTTAGTCATAGCAAAAGTAAAGCTTTCTGCCACCGACCGTGGCCTAGATTATAGCGTTTAAGTCTTCTAAGCCAGAGGTCATGAGATCGAGTCTCGGTCACGGCATACATAGAAATCTTTCTGTGGGCTGGTAGT
>NC_073692.1:373605863-373820619 GCF_029784155.1 Uranotaenia lowii | reverse complement strand
TGACCGATATAATTGAATTGTATAAAACTTAAAACCCCATACTTAATTTCAAATAAAGTTTCTTGCGTTGGATTTGGTTTTTCCAGATAATGCACGTTAAATTTTTGAGTCCTCCATTTAGATTTCATGACGGCTTTCAAAGCGTTGAAATCACAGCACTCAACTTTTAACTCTGAATTTATTTATTTTATCTTTCTCTATGAGGAACTCTAAAAATAAATGGTTGGTTTTAAAAGCTTGATTTTAAGAAAACAGCTTAATATGTTTTCAGCACTCAATCTAGATTCATAATGAAGATTAATCATTGCATCCATACTTCACACACTTTATATTCTTATTGACACCAAAGCCCTGCAGCAGTGGTAGGGAGCACTTTGAAAACAACGACAATTCAAGTCAATACATACTTTACAGGTTAGTTGTAATTTTCAATCCGAAATGTTAGCTCATTATTGCATCCAAAATTCTCGTATCTACCGATACCACATGCTTTCAGCAGTAGAAAGCAGTAGAAAAAACACCCGCCAAAATTTCCCCTTTCAAATCTTTAACGCTCAGCAAGCTTTGATTTGCTTTCCAGTACACGTGAACTCTGGATAGTCGTTTCTTACGCCCTACCCATGGTGATGGTGAAAACAACCCGCCAAAGGAAACGGATATCGGCTGCCAAATGGGTGCCATGACTTTTAATTTGTGGAAATAAAAATGAAAGTTGTATGGGAGGGTCCCTTTTCTTAGGTGGGAGAGGCTCAGAACTATCACTAAAACCTTACCCTGGTCCAAATACATCTCTGTACAAAATTTCAGGCTGATCGGTTAAGCGGTGTCGATTTGTATAAGGTGCATACAAACAAACAAACATATATAGTCCAACTCATCTTTATATATTAGATTTAGATAGAAAAAAATAAGTATCAAAATATCTCATTTTGATATAATTTTGTTTTTCCCTCCTGATCGGGTTGGGCCGTTGACTTCGATGACCGTGTTTCAGAAAAAGTTGTACATATATCAAAATAAGATATAATCATGTAAACATTTTTCTTATGCTTTAAGTAGAGGGAAGAATCTAGAATACCTGTTTTCGAGATGGTTATAAATGTGTTATAAAAAAGTATGATCATGAATTAAAATTGAAAAATTTAAAATAAAATTAAGTAAAACTAAACAAAATCAAACAAGATAAAACAAGACAGGTCTGACCAGACACACCAGACAGCTAAGAATTAAAATATAATAATGAAACATGATCCAAATAGATAAAATAGATTAAACAAGATAAAACAAGATAAAACTAGATAACGTTTTATAAAGCTAGATAAACCTTGCTCAAAAAAGACAAAACTATTAAAATCAAGATCAAACAATCCGAATTAGGACTATAATACTTGAACAAAAGACAACATAACTTGATATAGGTAAAACCAAGGAAAACAAGTCAAAATAAGAAAAAAAAAGATAAAACAAAATAGACCAGATAGAACAGGATAAAGCTTAAACCAAACATGGTAAAATAATACAAATAAAAACGAAACCAAACAAGAAAAAGTGAAATTATACAAGACAAAACTATATACAGTAAACTGAAGCATCATAAAACAAAATTGAACATAGTAAAACAATACATATGAAGAAACTACGAAAAGCAAAACAGAACTTCATAATCTATTAAAAAGCGATACAATGGGATGAAACATGATAAAACACGCAAGAACAGAGTTAAACAAAAGAAGAAATTAATCAATGTTGAGAATGAAAAAAAAAAACAAGACAAAACAAAATAAAAAAACAAGTCAATACAAAACTAGATTGAAAAGATTTTACAACACATCTTATTTCAGTTTGATTTATTTCGTTTCATTTTGATCTATGTGTTTAAAGATTGTTTAACTTTTTCACCATTCATTTATCCA
This sequence comes from Uranotaenia lowii, assembly GCF_029784155.1. Taxonomy (NCBI): domain Eukaryota; kingdom Metazoa; phylum Arthropoda; class Insecta; order Diptera; family Culicidae; genus Uranotaenia; species Uranotaenia lowii. The sequence continues at coordinate 373,818,706 of NC_073692.1, read as the reverse complement.
GTTTTATTATTTTCCTATTTGTTTAGACTTTTTTGCATGTCATGTTCTTTTTCGTTTTGTGCTGTTTTATTTTGACCAGTTGAATCTTTTGTTTATTTTTTTTTTTAATTTTATGTTAATAAAGCTTGTTTTATTTAGTTTCATATATTATTGCTTTTTTCTGTAGATATTTCTGTTTTTTTTGTAACTATTTGTTTTTGTTTCGTTTATTTATTTCCTTGTTTGATCTTGCTTTGTCTTAATTTATGTATTTTTTTTTTTTCATTATTTATCTTGTCCTACCTTGTTTCAATTTTTTGACGTAGAATTACGTCTTACGGCAACACTATAGGGGAGCAAATTGAAATTTGCGAACGGATCTCGCGTCACGAAAAACGCCTCTTTCAAAGACATCCTATCTAAAGGATTATGACGTCATCACCAACGCCTGCTTTGATGGGTTTTGTTTTTTTCCTACCTACGAAAGGTATAAAACAAAGGGCTCTTTGGTCTACTCGGTTTCTTTTTCTGTTTGCCGTCGAACTGAGCAGACGTTTGCTGCACTTCGATCTGAGTGTGGACCCCGCCAGTGGTAATCTGACTCAGATATCGATTTGCAGTAGTTCAGTGGCAACGTTGACCGGTGAGCAGCGATGACGGGCAGCAGTGATGACGGGCAGCAGCGATGACGGGCAGCAGCGTAGACAGCCAGCGGCGGAGGCGTCCAGTGGATCCTACAGGTCATCGCAAATGGCGTTGTTTGTCAAATTATGTCACATAGTCGAATAATGTTGCATAATCAAATTATGTCACAAGGTCCGATTATGTTGCATGGTCGGATTTTGTCACATGGTCCGATAATGTTGCATGGTCGATTATGTTGCATGATCGGATTATGTCACATGGTCGATTATGTTGCATGGTCGAATTATGTCATATGGTCTATTTATGTTGCATGGTCGGATTATGTTGCATGATCGATTATGTTGCATGGTCGGATTATGTCACATGGTCGGATTATGTTGCATGATCCGATTATGTCACATGGTCCGATTATGTTGCATGGACGGATTATGTCACATGGTACGATTATGTTGCATGACCGGTTTTTGTTACATGGTCGATTTATGTCACATGGTCGATTATGTTGCATGTTCGGATTATGTTACATGGTCGGATTATGTCGCATTGTCGATTTATGTCACATGGTCCGATAATGTTGCATGGACGGATTATGTCACATGGTCCATTTATGTCACATGGTCCGATTATGTTGCATGATCCGATTATGTCACATGGTCGATTATGTTGCATGGTCGATTTATGTTGCATGGTCCGATTATGTTGCATGACCCGATTATGTTGCATGATCGGATTATGTCAAATGGTCCGATTATGTCACATGGTCGATTATGTTGCATGGTCGGATTATGCCAGATGGTCGATTTATTTGCATGGTTGAATTATGTCACTTGTTCGGATTATGTTACATAGTCTGATTATGTTGCATGGTCCGATTATGTCACATGGACTGCTTGCTCAGATTATTTCTGGTGATAAGTTTATGTCACATGGTTAAATTCTGTTATATGATTGAAATTTGTCAAACATATATTGTCATTTTTACACTGTCATATGATGGTCATTTCGGAAAAAACACCATAAGTTCTATTATTGAGCTCGTCGTAGCTTAATTACTACCTCTTCCACTTTTTTTCTGAATCGTTGTTATAACTCATCTTTCCTTTGGCAATCAAATGCATCGTTTTTGTGGCTTGAGGTTTGAAACCATCAGAAAACCACTCTATGTTCCCTGGGATTTCAGGGTAAACGGAATGAAGGTTTAGTTTCCACAGAATCTTTGATTACTAAGTAATAACCTTTCATTTTGCGGTCATTCACCTTTCCAATATCTTTTGAAATGTTTGACCTTTCCGGATACATTCGAGAGTAATCTTCGGCATAGCATAATATAGTAACAACATTGAGATTGTGTAAGCATCCTGTGTGCACATTGAAATTCAGCTGCTCCAAATCTTCACTTTCATTTCCTAAGCTTAATAATTTTGTCAATAGGAAATATTCCACTCAACCCTCCCTCCAGTTGAAATGCTAGATCCACGTGCAGCTTCGAGTTTCGTTCGAAGGAGGAAATCGACTGTAAATGTAGAGTAACGGAAGGATATTTGATGCATTTTCCAGGAAGCCACTCACATTCCCCGTATCAATTTCACTCAACCGACAGCACCGTAACTGTTCTGTGAGATGTTTTGTGGAAGGTGATCCTGCGTATTGCTAGAGCATTCCAATTACATCACATAACTTTGCACGCTCGTGTCGCTCATCTGTTAGATTCCAACGGGTTGGTTCACATATAATTTCATTCATGGCAGAAGCAACATTATTTTAGAGAGATATTTAAAACTGCTCAACAGAACTGAAGTCGATATTTTGAGAGCTTTGAAAGTTATTACTCATCAAAGTTAGAAAAAATGATAATAATAATAATTCAAAACCAAATTTGAACTATTCTATCGACACTGGATCGTCTCAAAAAATCCTTTGTAGTTCAGAGATTGAACGTTTTGAATTTGTAGGTTGCATTCCGTTGGAAGTTCCGTTCCAATCACGGAAAATATGTGTGGCTTCCGACTGAAACTGGAACTGAAACTACTCTCTGCTATTCTAAGGTTTCACGTTTCCTCGCATTGCTTCCAATTTTCACCAGTATTTCTGACAGTTTTCTTTGAAATTGGTCAATTGATAAAATACCGGATACTACACCGGATTCCATTCCGGCTGGCAGCAAAAGCTGTAACTAGTTTGGTACGACGAGCTTTGATGGGAAACTATTTCCTGCCCACCCTTCAAGGACTTTCGTCCGACTTCATCTAAATAGCTTGACTGCAGCAGCGTGACTCGAAATGAGAAAACTTTCATCTTGGCAATGGAACTTTTCGATCTGTTGAATGAAGGTAGTGAGGAATAAGGGCCAATCGAACACAGAAAACACATGTCTCCTGGAGATGTCATCGCTCTTGACTCTTGAGTCTGCAGGTGACACGTGAGGGTTGTTACGTTTTTTAGAAGTGGATGAAAATGTGTTTCCTTGCAACTTGCAAGAGAACAATAATTATAGGAAATTGAGCATTGACGAATGATGAAAAAAAAATCAAGCAGAAGGGTTTTTGATTCTCGATATTTCAATGGTGGTTTCTGTTGACGGACTTGTGCGGATCATTCATACATTTCCACAAACTTAACATGAATATTGGAACTTTGAACTGGTCCTGCGGATCGACATTTAAATTCAGAATCGTTTTAAGTATGCAAATGCAGCGAAAAATGATCTCGGAGGATATGTTAGAAATTCATAAACAAACTGCCGATTGTTTATTCAAACTCGAGAGATAAATCTTGATTAAATGTTGAGCCTTCTTTTTGAACTACAGTTCAAAATTAAAGTCAAAACCAATAATCAGAATTCTACCTCTAAAATGTATCTGAATAAACATTCAGGTTTCAACTCACAAATTATTGGGTATTTCAAAATTGTTTTAACAGAAATTGTCATTCAATAATCAACATTTGATAAAGAAGATTTTTGTGAAATTCTTTTATAATTTTTGTCATTTTCGTCATTTTTGTCATTTTTGTCATTTTTGTCATTTTTGTCATTTTTGTCATTTTTGTCATTTTTGTCATTTTTGTCATTTTTGTCATTTTTGTCATTTTTGTCATTTTTGTCATTTTTGTCATTTTTGTCATTTTTGTCATTTTTGTCATTTTTGTCATTTTTGTCATTTTTGTCATTTTTGTCATTTTTGTCATTTTTGTCATTTTTGTCATTTTTGTCATTTTTGTCATTTTTGTCATTTTTGTCATTTTTGTCATTTTTGTCATTTTTGTCATTTTTGTCATTTTTGTCATTTTTGTCATTTTTGTCATTTTTGTCATTTTTGTCATTTTTGTCATTTTTGTCATTTTTGTCATTTTTGTCATTTTTGTCATTTTTGTCATTTTTGTCATTTTTGTCATTTTTGTCATTTTTGTCATTTTTGTCATTTTTGTCATTTTTGTCATTTTTGTCATTTTTGTCATTTTTGTCATTTTTGTCATTTTTGTCATTTTTGTCATTTTTGTCATTTTTGTCATTTTTGTCATTTTTGTCATTTTTGTCATTTTTGTCATTTTTGTCATTTTTGTCATTTTTGTCATTTTTGTCATTTTTGTCATTTTTGTCATTTTTGTCATTTTTGTCATTTTTGTCATTTTTGTCATTTTTGTCATTTTTGTCATTTTTGTCATATTTGTCATTTTTGTCATTTTTGTCATTTTTGGCAATTTTTTCAATTTTCTCCAACAAATTGTCTAGTTAAGATTTACTTATTCAAACGTAACTTTAAAATCTTGCGAAAAGGATAGGGCGAATTTTGAACTAATAATATTTTTTTTTCAGTTCTCAGGGTTTGAGAAATTTGTAAATGCCCACATTGCTTCAAAGATCGTACTTTCTCAGCTCTGAATCAAACCGAAAATCGCCAAATGTATTATTTATGAAACTTTGTTTTCCGCGAGTGGATCTTCATTGGTCCATAAATCCATTCATGGCTCCCTTTAGCAATCTCCGGCATGTTTTCCTGGAACGCGATGGAAAAGAATCCATAGAAATCCCATCACAAAGTGCGTGAGAATGTGTGCCGGAAGTTCCATGATTTACATGAGCGCTGCTCTTCGAAAGGCAGTGCCATAAATATCGAGACGTTTATCCTTTTATCGACTTGTCTTTTGTATCTCTCTGGAGCCACTTTTTCGTGATGCCTCAGCTGCTGCCCTCATTCTTCGAAGTGTTAGAATTTTTTCCCGGATACAGCATCGAAAAAAAAAAAACAAAACAACAAGTTTCTCGATAGGTTCTTTTGTGCTTTGTTTAGGAGAGAGAAAGCAGCTCAACCGACTGGAACACGGGACAGTTTGCTTGTAAGTATTCATGTTTTTTCCAAACTATGCCGCGTGACTTCTGATGATTTGAATTCCAAAATATCAGAAGCTGAAAGAAAAATGCTGTTGAACGTTGAATGCTTGAATTGAGAATGAAAGAGTTATTTAAGTTAGAGCTGAAAGAAAAAGACGTGCACTTCTTTTCGTTAAAAGAGTTTGTAACTGAAACATTATTAAACGGATACAGCATGAATTATGAAAAAATTAAGAAATGATTTGGTGGAGATACCTTTTTCTCTAAGAAGAAGTTTATGTCAAAAAAACGAAATCAAAATTAAAAGTTTAAATATTTGAATGGTTTAAAATAAAGTAAACTTTGAATATTATTGAATCAGGATTAAACAGGTAAAAAACTACATTTTTTTGGTTTCATTTTTTTTCGTAGAGGAATGAAATATCATTATATTCCCTGGAGCCCGGCTTTCGGGGAAAATGATGCTCAGATTTCCCAGTTCTCGGAAACGCAAAATTGGTCATGATGACAAAAATGACTAAAATAAAAAAAATTACAAACATGAGAAAAAAAGCAAACTTGACAAAAAATGTCAAAAATGACAAAAATGACAAAAATGACAAAAATGACATAAATGACAAAAACGACAAAAATGACAAAAATGACAAAAATGACAAAAATGACAAAAATGACAAAAATGACAAAAATGACAAAAATGACAAAAATGACAAAAATGACAAAAATGACAAAAATGACAAAAATGACAAAAATGACAAAAATGACAAAAATGACAGAAATGACAAAAATGACAAAAATGACAAAAATGACAAAAATGACAAAAATGACAAAAATGACAAAAATGACAAAAATGACAAAAATGACAAAAATGACAAAAATGACAAAAATGACAAAAATGACAAAAATGACCAAAATGACCAAAATGATAAAAATGACAAAAATGACAAAAATGACAAAAATGACAAAAATGACAAAAATGACAAAAATGACAAAAATGACAAAAATGACAAAAATGACAAAAATGACAAAAATGACAAAAATGACAAAAATGACAAAAATGACCAAAATGACAAAAATGACAAAAATGACAAAAATGACAAAAATGACAAAAATGACAAAAATGACAAAAATGACAAAAATGACAAAAATGACAAAAATGACAAAAATGACAAAAATGACAAAAATGACAAAAATGACAAAAATGACAAAAATGACAAAAATGACAAAAATGACAAAAATGACAAAAATGACAAAAATGACAAAAATGACAAAAATGACAAAAATGACAAAAATGACAAAAATGACAAAAATGACAAAAATGACAAAAATGACAAAAATGACAAAAATGACAAAAATGACAAAAATGACAAAAATGACAAAAATGACAAAAATGACAAAAATGACAAAAATGACAAAAATGACAAAAATGACAAAAATGACAAAAATGACAAAAATGACAAAAATGACAAAAATGACAAAAATGACAAAAATGACAAAAATGACAAAAATGACAAAAATGACAAAAATGACAAAAATGACAAAAATGACAAAAATGACAAAAATGACAAAAATGACAAAAATGACAAAAATGACAAAAATGACAAAAATGACAAAAATGACAAAAATGACAAAAATGACAAAAATGACAAAAATGACAAAAATGACAAAAATGACAAAAATGACAAAAATGACAAAAATGACAAAAATGACAAAAATGACAAAAATGACAAAAATGACAAAAATGACAAAAATGACAAAAATGACAAAAATGACAAAAATGACAAAAATGACAAAAATGACAAAAATGACAAAAATGACAAAAATGACAAAAATGACAAAAATGACAAAAATGACAAAAATGACAAAAATGACAAAAATGACAAAAATGACAAAAATGACAAAAATGACAAAAATGACAAAAATGACAAAAATGACAAAAATGACAAAAATGACAAAAATGACAAAAATGACAAAAATGACAAAAATGACAAAAATGACAAAAATGACAAAAATGACAAAAAATGACAAAAATGACAAAAATGACAAAAATGACAAAAATGACAAAAATGACAAAAATGACAAAAATGACAAAAATGACAAAAATGACAAAAATGACAAAAATGACAAAAATGACAAAAATGACAAAAATGACAAAAATGACAAAAATGACAAAAATGACAAAAATGACAAAAATGACAAAAATGACAAAAATGACAAAAAAGACATCAAAGACAAAGACGACAAAAAATTCCAAAAATAACGAAATGGCAAAACCGAAAAAAAAATTTTCTTTATTTTTGTCAATTACCACATCAACATCAATTATATTTATTTGTCAGTTTTGTCCATTTTGTCAGATTTGTTCATTTCGTTGGTTTTGTTAAATTAGTTAATTTTATCCATGTGGATAATTTTATCACTTTTGTCTTTTTTTTTTTCAAATTTTGTCACTTTGGTAACTTAAATCAATCTTGTGCCTTTATCCAATTTGATTTTTTTATTTTATTAATTTTATCAATTTTTCAATATTTTTCGATTCTTTCAAAGTCGTCATTTCTGACAATTTCGTCAGTTTTGTCGGTATTGTTAAATTGGTCAATTTGGTCAATTTGGTCAATTTGATCAATTTATTCTTTATATTAGGGCCGTTGGAAGAACCGACTTTGATGACTATGATTTTTTTCCAGCTATACACGAATATAAAAAAAAAAATAAATAATACAAAATATGATTGTAGCTATATGATAATTCATTTTCAAGTGCATTGACATTAAATGTTTACGTATTGAATCGTAACTTAAGAAAATGGGTTCTATTTCTAAAAGGTGAGCTAAATTCACTTTCATCAATGGTTGAAATCTTTGAAATCGTTTAAGAGTCTAGTAGATGAAACTTAACAGCCTTAAAAGAGTCTCCAATTTCTTAAAAAAAACTTATTCTTCACTTAAATCAAACAAGCTCAATATTCCCAACTATTTTGCAAACTCAAAGACTTTATGCTTCGTTGAAAATAAATCAAATTTTCAAAAAATAGCAGGATAAAAAATCATCAGTTTTTCGGATAAAATTTCATTGATGCAAACTTGAACCAAATTAATGATTTTAGTATGAAATTTATCTTTAAATAACAGCAACATTAACACATTGCGGATTAAATAATAAAGATCTCGATTTTTTGCTTTCCACTAGTATGCTCCATTAAAAGGCAATATTTAAATGTTTTGAATTTATTGAATCTATTGAATCTATTGAAACCTTATTAAAAAAAATATCTCAACACTTCCCGTTACTCAAATATCTATTTTAAATAAGCAAAATTTTGACTATTGGTCTCTGAAACATAAAATGCCGAATTGTTGTGTCCTTAATGTGTTAATAATGTTAAATAATAGAATTTTTGCAGATTTTTAGGTGAAGATATTTCTTTAACCGAAAATATTTTTCATGAAGAATGAATTCCCTAATGAAAATCCTGTGAATAATTTTTTTAAATAAAATTTGGGGTATTTCGGACAAAACAAAAAAACTATAACTCTACATTTTATTTGTGATTTTTTCAGATGAATTGTGTATACAAACTCATTTTGTTTAAAAAATTGGAATCCGTAAATTGTTAAATATTCAGACATGAATTTTGATGAGCAAGTGAGAAAATTTTGAAAAAGTGTAGCATAATTTTTGGAATGAGTTTTTGAGGTTTTGGGATTAGTTTAGTCATTAATTTCGAATATTTGTCAGTTTTGCTAATTTTGTCAGTTTTTTTTTGGTTTTATTTTAAATTTCCTCAAATCTGTCAAATTTTAACAAAAAATCATGCAATTAACAAAAGTGATAAAATTGAAAGAAAAATATAAAATTGACAAAATCGTCACTAAAAACAAAATTGTCTGAAATAACAAAACATAAAACTCAAACGAATTGACATAATTGACAATAATGCCAAAACTACGAAATTGAAATTATTGAAAAAAAAAATAAATTGTCGAAATGTTCAAAATTTTAAAAACGAATTGTTTATTCGACCAATTATTGGTCACCACGTTACCACATTGTGTTTTAACTCCGGAGATTAAAATTTTACCCAATTATGTTTTTCATTATACATACGCGATTTTTTCTCTTCAAAGGTCTATTCGGACAAACGATAAATTATTTGAAGCAAATGGTTTAGCATCTTTTTTGTTAAACTGAATATAAATCTCTATTTTTAAGTTACCATTAACTGTAACTCCAGAAAGAGTTCATTAAGATTAAACTTAATTAAAAATTCCATAGAAATGGATCAAACAAGATGTTCCAGGATCCAGGAATTTAAAAATCACCAATAAGTTGTAAATAAAGTTATTTATATAATAACTATGATAACTTTCATATAAACCTTTATCTTATTTACATTTAAGGAGTTAAATATTTTTAAATAATTTTGGATTTACTGCGAAGGAGGTCGAAGCAAGCCTTGCTCGGGATCGAACGTGTTTTTCAGTCGCGCGTTCGGTTTTCTGCACTTGTTGCTGGCTTAGGAAAATATTTTAGGCCTAAAAGTTGGTTTGTTTCTTCAATAACTGGAGATATCGTTCCTCTTATTTCTCGTTTGTGCTCCAATTACGAGGAATGATCAGGATATAGGTAATTGGTGCTTTTGGTGCAAGTGCTGAAGTCATCACAAAGGCAAGAAAAATGGCAAGTGAATTGCCAATTGAGAAGAAACAAAAAACGGCAATTGGCAAAGTTGGGAGCTGGTGAAAAAATGTGCTTTTAAAAAGTGTTAAATTGAACAATTCGTCCAAGGAAGTTGAAAAAAAAACAAAGATATTTTTTTGCAGCGCCGTGCTACTTTGCTAGCTCCAATTATTTGACAGTGAAAATAAATTATAGTTCGAATGAAAAAAACATGATTTGCATATGCTCCGAACTTCAATGTTGCACCTTTTAAATGCGTTTGAAATGGAGTTTGCTGGTAATGTGTATTTTGTGGAATGAGTGTTGAAAAATCAGGAAATTAAGCCATTTTAAGGAGACTAAATGGTTTAGAAACACGTAAGCCAAGCTGAGAGGACAAGGAAAGCGGACGAGAATTTGGATCAGAGATCGGAAGTATAAGTTTGCGAATTTCCTGTATTCCGAAAAATTTCCACAACGGATGAAAAGCTAAGTACATATTTGAATTTTTTAAATATCATTTAAAAAATATATAAGATGACATGAAGTTAGAAAATTAGTTAAAACAATTTTAATGAGCGTGTTTGTAGTTGTTTTTTTTTTCAACCTCATTGGTTCCTTTTCAATTCAATTTTAGACTGCTGCGATTGAATGTAAATTTTTGCTTACACGTACTAACTTTAACACGAAAAATTTAAATTATGGAACAATGTTCTTAACCTTTTAAACGAATTCGGATTCGATGTGATATTAACTAGTTTTTAATCAAGGAGTTTTACTCAAATGATAAATAAACAATTTTTTAAAAACTATGAACGAACAAGAAGTGTGCCAAGTAAAATCAACAGTTTTCGAAGCTTTCTACGATTTGCGCTTAAACAGTTATTAATGTTTGCTCTAAGGTAAATTTTCCTATTCTACAAATTGTATATTCGTCGTATTTGATGGAATAATATTTTTGACAAACCATATAGAAAAGGTAAGCATGTTGAATACTATTGTGTTTTCCCATGAAATCTTTTGAACGCATTGTTTAATTAGATTTCATGGAGGTTCTAATCACGTTCTTTCTTTTTTTATCTAAATTTCTTTTCAAGAGCGAGCAATGGCGCTATATCCAAGGTCGATGACCAGAAATGTGGTGCACAGCATTCCAAAATTTTAAGGTTCTCCTTTTAATAAAAATTTTAGTAAAAGCTTTGGTTTTTTAACTCGAAAAATTAAAAATGTTTCATTGGATTTTGGATTTCTGTGTGATATAACCTCATTTCCAGCCAAACAAGGAAGAATAATCCATAATCGGCATGTAGGAGCTCACTATTATTTAGTAGATGAGCTCCCAACGTAAGAACTGTCCTATCACGGGAACGTATGGTACTGTTGTCCACGTTCCTTCCTCCTTGTGTTCCAGTTGTCTCTGCGTTCAATACTGCACAGTGGGCCCGGCCTAGTTAAGAAGAATAGTAAATGTACTTTTACTATTCACCGGGATGCTGACAAGATCTGGCTGTGTATGTATCATAAGCATAAGCATAAGCATAAGCATAGCAATAATTTTGGATTTACTGCGTTAGAATTTTTTTAAATCATAATTTGATGATTCAAAATAAAGAAAACCATCATTTGTTTATGATTTTATGTAAGACTCTTGCTGCTGAAAAACTTTACCTAAAGCCGTTACTTAGTATCTCTTCGAATAAGTGAGTTACAATCTTTCGAATGAAGGTATATCTTTTGGCATTGAAAGCAGTTCAATTAAACTCGCAACACTGTAATTTGAAGGAAAACAAGTATGAGCATAATCGTCAAACAATGTTTCGTTTGTATCTGGCAACGTTGCTGGTTTGGTTGAACTTTGAAATTGAATTTATAAATTGGCACGAAAAATACGATCATTTGCTTCATTTGCTTCCAGGATTAAGGAAAAATGAAGTTTTTATTATGGAAAGTTTGTTTTAAGGATGAATCTAAAAAAGTACTGGGACATTTTTTACTGGGTTTGTGCTTTTTTTTGTATGAATATGTGGAAAAAAAATCAAAACTAAAAGTTCTGAAACTTTCTTCACGTGTCTCAAAATTATTTGAACTGATGTACAAAATTGTTCCTCATTTTAGGATCTTATCGACACAAAGTTTGTGATCTTCTGCAAAGTTGCCAAAATTATAAATGAATGTTACTTTTTCCATACAAATTCCCAAACAAACTTCCTCACAAAAGGGTTTAAAAAGGGTCGCCAAAATGGATTAACATTAGAGAAAGGGGGCTAGGATTCTGGAAAGTTTAAAAAAAAAATGCAAACCCAACTTTATTTTCTTTGCCTTAGAAATGTCAGAAATTTCAGTTATAAAAATTAAATCAAAAGTTTAAAAAAAAAATGTCGCACTAATCGACAGCTTCAGGGCAGGTATCCTGTTGACCTGTTTCATACAAATCCACACCGGGTTTCCTGATATGTCCTATCATAAGCAACACATTTACTCGACGTTCTACCAGCAAAAACCAGAAGGGTCTGTTCGCTAGGAAAACCTTGCTATTTTCCAAACTTCCGGAACTAGTGGCTGAAAAAAAGGGTTAAAAGTCATTCAAATTCTACTGTTATTTGACAAAAATACTCCACCATTTTCCACCCCATTTGTATCGAAAACTACTTTCAATCGTTGAGTCATTTCGAAAACGGGACAGCCATCCTGATCCCGCACTGGACGGAAGATGCGGTCTTCGAAAGGTTTTTGGTTGAGGCTGTTGTTGAATATTTGTTTGGAATCGTGCGAATCGTCGAAATTGTTTCTCGGTATGAGAACGCTGACGTTGGTCGGATTAAGTTGCTTGTAAATATCGATCATCCCTTGAGTGTCAATTGATTTTATGTAGTCATCGACATTTTTACCCTCTAACGGTAACAACAGCAAGAGACTGTAAAGTTGATTTTCCAGAGGCAGTTCAACCGCCTTGAAGTTATTGTTTATTCCATATTTGAGTTCCAAAACCGGAGACTGCATGAAGTTTGTCATGATGTTGACATTAGTGGTGGTTTTAAAATTACAGGAATGAAAATTCGAGAATCCATGCTTCCAAACGGGCTTGAACGTCACCAAGCTAAACAACGAAATATACGAGTCATAATTGTACTCCAAATTATCCATGAACCGATCGATTTCACCATTAGACAACTCGTTGAATTTCCGATTTATCCTCCCCACCACGTAGTTCACCGAGTACTCGTAATAGATTGCAATCCAATGAACCGCAGTATCCCAAATGGCGTAATCGACACTTCCGTAGGAGAAATGAACGCCAACATTTATCACCGAAAGATGGTCGTAGGTCCGGTTTCGGAATTCCAAATCCGGAATGACGTATCGATGATAATCGGGCTGCGAGTGGAACCAGGCAGTGTAACTTTGGTCCGAAATCACCCGCAGATCGTACAAAGTTTGCATCAGAACGTGCGGAGACCTTACGGTGTTCTGGTTCTGTAAAATGTTTCAAAGATTCCTCAGGCTTCTCACACAAAAATATATCCCTATTTAACTAGATCATACCTGCCCACTGTAGGTTAGTAATGCTATCAGAAAAAGGATCGTCATGATCTTTGATTTTTCTTGACGCTTTCCAACTGCCTTACTTCTCATCAACTAAGAAGTTGTTTATAATTTATTTTGTAATTTTTCTTCTATCGTTAAGCGGATATTCCATCCTACAAGAAAGGCTGAATAAATAAGAAACATTCATCAGCAGTTCTGTATATGTTAATTCATCAGTATTTTCCCATCCTACACGAAAAATAATAAAAAGGTAAAATTTACCGAGATGTAATAGTGAATGCTGGTGAATTCAAAAAAGGTAACTTTTACCTCGTCGAGGTGAAACTCACTTCAAAACGAGCTAAAGTTTACCTGAATCGAGTAGATAAAAAAGGTAAATCCAAAAAAGGAAAAACTTACCTCGTAGCAATGTGAAGTTTACCTGAGTTGAGCAGAATGAAACGATACAATCACCGAGAAGAAAGGTAAATTCAAAAAAGACACTCTTCGAGGTAAAACTTACCTTGTATCTAGGTGAAGTTTACATTTTAGCGAGATGAATTTGATCTGCATTGAGCTTAACAAATCTGTACGGTAGACTGAGTCGATTTGGGGTAACGTTTGAGTTTCTCAAACCCTAGGCAAGGTTGCCGAAAAAAATTCTGTGTTTTTGAGAAAAAAAATTCTGACTTTCTGTGATTTTACCCAAAAATTCTGTGATGGTCTTCTGTGATGCTATTTCCTTTGATTTCATTGAAATGTCATGATAAATTTTGTCTTTTTTACATTAAAGTTGAGTAAAATCAATTAAAATTACCAATCTTATAAAACTTTACTGAATGACATAGTAAAAATCAAAATTTTGCATTGGCCAAAAAATATATAATTTAGGAAATCCTTTCAAAACTCAAAAATTCTGTGAAATCTGTGAATTTTTCAAAATTCTGTGTTCTGTGACACAGATTCTGTGATGAAAATTTGCTCAAAATTCTGTGATATTATAGATTTTTCTGTGATATCGGCAACCTTGACCCTAGGGTCTTAAAAGCTTGTTTTGGGTTCAAAACTAAGCCTTGATTTTTTGCAGGATTTTCTAGTAACGTTTGCATGAGTTCATTTGAACTGTTATGTTTGTTCTTTAAAAATCAACATCATTGTTGTTTTTTTTTCTGTGGATCCGATCTGTGGTTATGGGATTTGTGCCAATTTTTAAATTCTCCAAAGAAATTTTATCGCTAAACAACTTTGTCAAAGACCATAAGTTCTTCGTATCATATTAGGGTCATAGTCATTGAAAATCAATCAACTCAACTGACATCACTGCTTGTGACTAGCAAGGAATTCCATCACTACTTTTCAAGCAGTTCTTCAATAGACACTAGCAGTGATGTCAGTTGAATTGATTTTCAATGTCTGAAGACATACCTCCTAAAAACTTGATGTCCACTGATAATCATACCGCATTCAGATCAGAAGTTTTAAGGCTGATGGGACATCAGATCGACTAATTAAAGTCAGAAAAGTTATTGGTTTCATCGCACACCAGATATTTACAAATTCACAAAAACATGCGATTTTCACCCTACTAAGAAATCGGGGTGAGTCGCGACAAACTTTAGTTTTTAATGAAAAATCAAATGAAAACGTTAAAAAAATTTATTTAGCTATTTATGTCTGAAATGTTTTTAAAGAAAAAGCATAAGGGTGCAGCATACATTAAAGGGTAAAAATTCTACAAAAAGTTCTACTAGCTAAAATTATCAAAATTAATATTTGGATGGATGAAATTTCAATGTTAACGAACGGTGATGCAAAACAATCAGTATCCAGTTTACGGAAACGAGTTTTGAAAGGTGAATCTTTGATTAGCCGACTGATAACCGAATACTGATAAAAATATTAAATTTGACAAAATTGGTGACTGTCCAAAAAACATTTTTACACCAAAAGTTGGCAGATGCATTCTTCATACTGGGTTAAGTTTTTTGCTCAATTTTTTTTTTAATTTTTATGAAAATCAAAATTTCTAAAAAACATATCTCACGATGTGAGAAACTTTAAAGTCCTCATTCTGGGGGGAAAATAATCACCTCTGCTTCTCAGTAAATTTTAACATTTTTTTTTTATTTTGCGTGTATCACAAGTTTCAAAGTTGAGCAATGTTATAAGAATAGATGGAAAATATACTATTGTCGATTTGCAGCTCGAAACGATTTCCAGAGGACACTGTATTCAAAATGATGATGGTAAGGAGTAAAATAAATGGTTGATTGTTCTAGAATCTGAAAATCTGAAACCAACCTCTATTAGATTTTAGCTTCTGGAAAACATTTTGTTATGACATACTTGCAGCAACTTTGAAGACTTCCATGCGATAGGAGAAATTTATTCGAAGCAAATGCAAATGAAGATTTCATTACTCGATTTTTAACCATTTATAAGTTCTGTCAACTGGAGCATCATGCAACACTTTTTAAAAACAATAGTTTCTCATAACTTAATATGTACAGATAATCATACCGCTTGAACATCAAAAGTTTGAAGGTTGATGGTTCATCAAGTTGACGTAATCCGGAAAATTATTTGTTTTACCCGTCATTTTGAAATTTCCAAAAACTTGCAACCCTAGTAAAAAAAGGGGTAAGTTGCAACAAACTTGGTTTTAAAAGAAAAATCAAATCAAAAAGTTTGAAAATTTATAGTTTAGATATATTTATGACGTCATTATTCTTAAATCACCAGTTTCCGTAATTTTTGGTCTTGTTCGAATCAAATTTTACATTTTTTTCTGTCACAATTTTTTTTTTCAAGAATAAGCATGAGAGCGCTGCATACATTCAGGGGTAAAAAATTCTACTAGCTGAAATCATAAAAACTAACCTGATCCTGAATCAAGATACCTTTAATGTATGCACATATTTTGTCTATAAAGAAAAAAAACATAACATGTTGTAGTAAATAAATTGGATCAATTTTCATATTTCCTCAAGACTTCAAGTAGTTTTGAATTGTGCGAAAAAAGTTATAAAGGTTTTAATTTTTTTATACTTTTTCCCATTTTTCATAAAATTTTAAACTCAATTGAATTTTATTATTTTTCAAAGTAAAAGCCCAATCGTTTTGCATGTTTGCACGAAATTCGTTAAAGAATTAAATATTTTAAACATTATTAAGTAATGTAAGAATTATTTGTAATAATATCTTTCCAAATTTTTAAATACTGTGGAATTTAACTTTTTTAGACCATACATCAGTGTTCGGCATCGCTAACTGGAAAGTTAGCGGCGCTAATAAGATCGCTATCTCGGTCAAAGTTAGCGATCGCTAATTAAAGCCGCTAAATGTTGCGTAAAAGTTAACGATCTATAATAATGCGTCAGTCCACTTTTAGTTTTAGTTAGCGTATTTGGTGGAAAGTAAAAGGAAAAAATAGCATAAAATTTTTCAAAATATTCACCCGTTTATTAATTTTTTTTTACATCAGTTAATGTAAAGATTCTCTATAGGAAGATGTTTTGGTTTGTCCGAAACAGTTTTTCATTTTTTTGACATTAATACACTTATTTTGTTCTGGAAATTTCAATTTCTTACAACTTTTTCATTTCTGTTAAATTCAAAGAAGGCTTATGCTTAAGACATAAATTGAGGTGAAGACAATTAAAAAAGACGCTCATTTCTATGATTCCAGTCAAAATCGAAATCGAATAGTTTCTGAAATAAATATTTAAAGAAAATTTAAATACCTGATCGGATTCAAAATTTCAAATCTGAATGATGCCGAATTTATGATCTTTAAGTCTATGGCCAAATTAACACTTCAAAGAGTTAGCGTTCTTCAGTTAGCGGAACTAAAAATTAGCGGAACATTCTTATCCGCTAGCTAAAGAAAAATATAGCGTGAAAATTAATTCGCTAACCGAAAGTTAGCGGACTAATTAGCGATTAGCGGATTAGCATTTTTGTGCCGGACACTGCCATACATAATCATCTAATAAATATTATACCATTAAATAGGTAAAATAAACAAATTCAAAACTGATAAATTTTAAAGCTAATAAACTTCATACACCAAAACGCAAAGTGATTGACAAAATTTGACAAAAGATTTGAAAAGGATGCTTAAATTTATCAAATCAAACTAATCATAGAAACCAAATTGCCATTCCTTTGAATTATCATCTCAATTTGATTAAAAAGTTTTTAAAATGTGTCTTAATTTTCAAATAATTTAACCGATTTTAAAGTCAAACTATATGATTTTCAAGATTTTTTTTTTAATTTGTCTCAAAACATCAACTTCTTAGAAGTCTTTCAAACTATGATTTTTGGTAAGAAATACATGGCATTCATCTTCGGTCTTTTCCAGGATCCAATATATTAAGAGCTTAAAAATTAAAATTTGAAAATCTTTCCTTAATTTTCATTTTCAACCATGTTTTTTCAATAGTGGATTATGTGAAAGTTCGAAAAAGCATTCGAAGTAGCAACAAAGTGAAATTTTAATGCGCAATGTTAACTAAGTTTGTATTATCTTTGTGATTTCAAAATTTACAAAAAATATTTTACTTCATCATATTCTTATTGATCATTTCCCATTCTGTAATTGGTCAGATTAATTGAACATGTTGTACAATTATGATATAAAGTTACTATTTTGAGCTTCGGAACTTTTTCAGCCTTATCTTATAACAACTGGAAGAATTTCAATATAGAAGAGCGTTTGATCTTTGACTTTGATACTGACAATCTAGGAATAAAATTAACTATTTTCTTCCTTTAATCAAATAATATTCAAATACCTTTTAATTATTGAATTAAATCTCCTAATGGTTGTTTTTTCTAAATCGAAATCTCACATTTTAAATCATGATCAATTTTTTTTTCAAATTCAAGATACCGCAAAAAAGGGTAACATTGATCAACGGGGTAATTTTGATCAACATGAAATTTTTCCAGATATTCATCAATAACTATGCCTAAGGTTTAAATATCTCAAATTTTTTCTTCGTTTTAAATTGAAAAAATCTTGTTTTGTTTTTTTTCTAATTCCAAATTTAAGTAAAAATTGAATTTCAAAAGCTCGAAATATCTACATTTTTTCGAAGGCTCGCAAACAAACACCCTTCCTGATGAAATCAAGGCATCTAGAAGCAAACAGCGTGATTTATGTGAGAGTTCAACTTTGTTTTTTAGTAAATGTATAGTTATGGTGTTGTTTTTGTTGTATTTTTAGGGTAAATTTTGATATTTAAAAAATAAAATAAATTTTCCGAGAGAAAGCCAGTCTAGGTCAAAACTTCAGAAACCCTATCAAATGGTAAAGTTTGAAGAAAAAATTTTAAGGGGAATACTGCGAGGGCCTAGCCAATGGAATGAAGGAAAAATTTCATTTGTTTTTGCATTCAACATTTTATTTGTATTGTTATAAAATTTAGCCCCTTAATTTATGCAGCATCATTGTCCGTCTTTCGATATTAATTGTTGTTCGGCCTTAACACATTCAGGATCGCGATTTTGCTTTTTTTGGATCGCAAAGAAATCTTAACCGAGAAACACAGAAATTCAGAAGGTGCTTTTTATCCTTTATGATAAAGAAAATTCGTTAAAACAGTTAAAATAGAGACTGATCAATGTTATCCCAGCATGAAAATCTAAAAAGAGACGAAATTGATTTTTAAATAAATTTGTGCAGCCATTTTTTCCGTTCATAGGAAACATGCCACATTCCCCTTAACAGAAAAAAATATTCGAAAAATATTGAAAAAAGTGATCAATCTTTCCCCGGATGACGGTACTACAGTGGCATTTCTTTTAACAATCCTAAAATAAGAAGAATAACAAAAAGTAGTCATCAAAATTTTTCTAACAATTTTGAATCAAGGTGAAACTGGTTTTATATTTTATGTATTTTTCTGTGCATTAATTCTTTTGTCCGAAGCATCGTTTGAAATTTTTATTTGCATTATTTTTCTGGTGTTCCGGAAATATTGATTTCAAATTTGAAACCTAGCCTGCTTTAAATATATTTTTATGCGAATTCCTAGTGGAAAAAGTGTTGATTTGAAACATTCATACTAGTTGTTTTGAAAATATTAATTTATTTTATCAGTTAAATTTATTCTTCATGAGATAATCAAAAGTAAGAAAATGGTAAAGAAATCAATTTCTCTAATTAATTGTATATTTTTGGTAAAACAATTATATTTGGCTAAATTTGAATTTCAAAACCCTACTTCCGACCTTTAAAATTCTGGTTTTACTCAAAATTTTAATTCGCATTTGTTTTCTGGTGTTTCGAAAATATTGACTTCAAACTTGTTGGTCAGAATGACAGTTATAATTTTGAATAGTTTTTAACAACTTACCGGGAAAAAATCATTGATTTGAATCTTAGATTCTTATTTATTTTAAATCGTGTTAGTTAAATTAATATTTTTTTCAAGTTTGTGTGATGATAAAGAAACGGTTCAAGAAATCAATTTGCTTATTTATTGTGCATTTTTGGTTTTGTGATTATTTCTAGCAATATTCGAATCTCGAAACATGTTTGCCCTCATGCTTTTTCTTAAAAAACATTTTTGATTTAAATAATAAAAAATTCAATTCGATCAAAGCAATAGATGTTTCATGCGTAACGACATGACAAATACATCAAAAACTTTAAATTTTCAAACGTTTTCAAAGATTTTTCAAAACAAAATTTGTAGCAGCTTAGCCTTTTTTCTTATTAGGGTGAATATCGCATGCTTTGTAAAATTTAAACTTACTGGTGGAACCAATATTTTTTTCTTCTTTCAGGTCTCAGGTCTCAAGTTTCTTGTCTCAGGTTTCAGGTTGCATGTCTTTTGTCTCATGTCTCAAGATTCATGTCTCTTGTTTTATGTCTCAGGACTCTGGTCTTATGTGACAGGTTTCTTGTCTCCGGTCTCAGATCCAAATTCTCATGTCTCAGGTCTCAGGTCTTATGTTTTGTGGCTCTTGTCTCATGTCTCAAGTCTCATGTCTCATGTCGCATGTCTCATGTCTCAAGTCTCATGTCTCATGTCTCAAGTCTCATGTCTCATGTCTCATGTCTCATGCTCAGGTCTCATGTCTTATATCTCATGTCTCATGCTGAAGTCTCAAGCCTAATCTCTCATGTCTCAGGTCCCAGGTCTCAGGTCTTAGGTCTCAGGTCTCAGGTCTCATTTCTCGTGTCTGATTTCTCGTGTCTCAGATCTCAGGTCTCATGTCTCAGGTCTTAGGTCTCAAGTCTCAGGTCTTAGGTCTCAGGTCTCAGATCTCAGTGTTCAGGTTTCAGGTCTCAGGTCTCATGTATCATATTCTTAGTCTCAGATCTAAGATTTTCTAACTTCAAAAAGATTTTAAGTGTTTGCCTATGAAAAGTACTTAGAATATTTTCTATCAAAAACCGTGTTAATTCTCGAAAACCGTGTTAAAAAAGCCGTGTAAAAAACCGTGTAAAATGAATCTTGGTGTACATTGTATAGAAACGGAAAAAGCAAACGAACAGTGCCAAGTAGGGGAAAACTGTACAAGACGCACCAGTTAAGCATAATCGCTATTTACAGCGATACCAATCATCTAAGAACCAAATTGAAAGTTTACGACGATTCAGGGGTCAGATTTACGGATTATCAAAAAGAAAAGATATGATAAAAACGCGATTTTGATGATATTTTTGTAAAAAACTTAAACAGCCAGAAAACAAACCGCGGGGTAGAACGCCAAAACTAGTGGACAAAACGCACCATACCGAAAGGGTGGTAAGAATTGAAATAATGATTATAAGGAATGTAATGATTGAAACACAAAATGTTTGATAACATATTCATCGTATTTTTGAAAACTAACCATACTTTGGCATAAAATCATTTACTATTGCTAAACTTATCGAAAGTTTCGCTTTTCAAAATACACTTTTTTATAGCCTTATAAGTAAAACGCCTTCAGGTAGGCAACGAAATTCAATTTTTTTACTGGTATCGCGGCAAACATGGTTGCAGATAGCTTTTTCGAGTCGAATATTGGTGCACCTTTTTAACTCTAACAAGGACGAAAATTGTTATAATAATGCATTGATATCGTAATTTGGGAGTCAGCAAATAAAATTAATGGCATTTTGTTTTGATATTTGGGGTTTCTCAAAAGTTTACAGCATTAAAAATTTGAGCCTAAATCACTTGGTCTTGTGGGCATTCTGCCCCAGTTTTGATATGATTAGTATTAGTTAAAATTTGTATGAAGTTAGTAAAATACAACAAAATATTTATAGTCTTCCGAAAGTGTATGCGAGTGGAAAAACAATACGCTGTAGTTTCATCACATTGCTCAGGCCAGTTTACCATGAAACCTTAAATGTTAACCATGAAAAATACTAGGTTTCACGCTGATTCCATTAATTCTTCTGTTTCTAAGAACTAAAGCCGTTTTTGTGAACGTTTCATCTTATGAAAGATGAAAAAGCTTGTTTGCTACAATATAAATGAAGAAAAACATCATTTGAAGCCATAGGTTAGTGTATTTTTGAGAAAGAATGACATGGGTCATCTTACCCCGCTGGTGCGTCTTGAACAGTTCTCCCCTACTCCTTCACAGAGTGCTCTTACATATAGTAGAATAATATTGTAAAAGAATTGTTGAAATTGTTTTGATAGGGTTTTGTGCCTGTTGGAGGAAAGGCTTGTGAAAAATAAGAATGAAAATAAATTTAAAAAAAAAGGGAAAAAACTAGCATCGATGTTTACTACTGGGCTCCAACTCATAGACATCGGCTTAGCAGACAAGTGTTCTGTCAATTCAGCTATATCACCAGACCATATGGTTGTCATGATTGGTTTGTTTGATATGATGAAACTTTTAAAGAGATACCATTTAATCATTATAAGAATTTATTATTCACCTTTAGCAAATATTTTGGAAGCATGTACAGTACCGTTCATAATTGTATAGAAATTGGAAGCACGCGCACTGTGACTTCGACTTTGTACTTGCAAAACTTTTTACTCTGATAATATTTTTTGATCAAATTTCCTGCGTTAGATAGATCAACTATCACAATATTATATCACAAAATTTGAGCTTTCTGGAATTGATGTGATCTGAGATACAGTTGTTCTACAAAAATCGGAATTTTTGGAATTTTCTCATTCAAACTGCAAACTTTCAGAAAATACGGTACATTTTGTATTGCAATTTTGCAGAGAGATTGTTGAAATATAAAGCTAACATGTCTGAAGTTTTCGAAAAGTTCTATCTATGAGATCAAAAGTTACGCGAGGTACAATATTTCAGACATTAACCTAGAAATGCGATTTCTATAGAATTTTGGATGCACTTCCATCTGTACCATTGAGCCGTCAACACGTACGCCGGAGCATCGTATCGTTGCTGTGTACCTGCAGGAACATTTTAAATTATTTATTTTATTCTTACCTGTTTTTCCATCAGCACTTTTCAGTGCTAAAATTATTTTCATTTTCTTTTATTCATATTTTCTCTTTTCTTCCAGCATGGGGAAGTCATCGGCCGGCTCAAGAGCTGGTAGAAAGCGAATTGCCGAAACTAATTCAGGTCCATCGCCCAAAAAAGTTGAAATTTCCAATTCATTCGATGTCCTTCATAACATCGGTGATGAGGAAATATTCATATTTAATTCCGATAAGAGTACTAAGAAACCTTCTTCTTCTTATACTCTTAAAAACGAAAAGGTTCCACCAATTACGGTCACGATTCCTGACTTCAATGCCTTTCGGAAAGAAATCGTCACTTCCGTCAAGGATGTGAAAATTTCTTTTCAGATCGGTCGAAGGGGAACTGCTCGTATATTGGCAGAATCTTTTAATGATTTTCAAAAAATTTTAAATTATTTGAATAATAAAAAACATCAATTTTTTACTTACGACACTAGAAGTGATCGTCCTTTTAAAGTTGTACTTCGTGGTCTCACTGGCGATCAGACACCGGATGAGATCACAACTGAATTAAATTCCTTGTTAGGTTTTTCTCCAATTCAAGTAATTCAAATGAGGAAAAGAACCAACACGAATAATATCAGTAGTGTTGGTTTTGCTCCTGAGCTTTATTTGATCCATTTTAAAAAGGATCAAGTTAACAATTTGCAAATTCTTGAAAAGGCTCGTCTTATGTTTCATTGTCGAGTCAAATTCGAACCTTTTCGAAAATCTTCAATCAATTTCCTTCAAAATATTACGCAATGTCGTCGTTGTCAAGCTTTTTGTCACGGCACTAAAAATTGTAGAATGAATGCCAGATGCATGCTTTGCGGCTCATTCGATCATGAAAAATCTAAATGCCTTTTTGGTGGTGATAAGCCACAAACAGAATTTTTCAAGTGTGCAAATTGCGCAGGTAATCATTCTTCGAATTCGCTAGACTGTCCCATCAGGGCAAAAATTATTGCTTCTAGGAAAAATCCTAAATTTGTCAGGAAAGTTTCTTCTAAAGGTTAGTTCTTTTAGAAATAGGACACTTTCTTTTGCTAATATCTCGTTTAATAGTAATCGGATTATCAAAATTTTAAGAGTATTTTGCTGCCTGTAAAAAGTACTATCCGGTCTATTTTTTTTCAAAATTTTAAATTTACTCGTTTTTAAGATATTTACGATACAAGCGAAAAAGCAAAAAATAATTTTGCACAGCTTCCTTCAAAATCCAGCATTATAAAATTGATAGCTGACAAAACCGTTGATTATTCAAAGATTTACTAAGTGTGAGTGGTGGAAAAGTATGCAAACACTGTCAAAAATGTCCACAAAGTTCAAATCAACCATTGGAGTGAAGCACATGATCGGAGACTACGGTTAAGTTAAGACTACGGAAGTTAAGTGTCATACCAGCTTTTTAAAATTGGAATAAGCGAAAAACTAAGTGTTGATGGCTGAAATGTCCAAAAAAAATTTCCCCCGATAAGCTGAAAGTATTACCTAGTAATTAATCAATCAAACCCAACCTCAAACAACAATTTTTAGCTAGTTCCAGAGCTTGTAAGCTGTATAGTCGGTACCGAGGTAATGGAACAGATGATTTCAGATGAACGACAAAACTTATGAAATACCCTATTTCAAACAAATTTCAGCGTTTGAATCCTACACTATGTCTGCTCGTGGCAAGGTCCCTAGCAAATTAAAGTATGTTTTTGCTGGTTGTTTTGTGTAAAATATAATGATTTGTCAAAATTCTACTCCTGTGGAAAAAAACAACAATTTTCAAAACGAAAACTTTGGTTTTCGCTGTTTTTAAAAGCCTAAAAACAGTAATCATGTACGTACCCTTCGCAACCTACGATCCATACTAATCGATTATTTTTGAAGTTCAATCTCATGATGGTTTTACTTTGTTATTGTCAGATTTTTCCAGCCGAAATTCCACTGGAAACGCTTTTAAGTGGCCCAAAAATAATCAAGTTTTATTAATTTATAAACAGCTATATCCTCTAAATTGCTCTCAGTTTCTTTTAAATGAAAAGTATTGGACCAAAAAGTAGCAGAAATCGAAGGAGGGGGTTGTAGCCACCTAAAATACAGATAAGACGAAGTATAAGTATGAAAATCTGATCAATATCATGTATGAAAAAAGTGTGCGCCGATCGATGGGAGGTCCTAAGAATAAAAAAATTTTTTTTCTTACAAAAAAACGCTAAATATTTTTTTTCAAATTTTTTCATGAATTATCATAAAATTTCCTTCATTTCCTCCATAGAAAGTATTTAGATCAAACGAATGGTTTTCGAGATATACGCATTCGTAACTGTCCCATTTCTAAAAGAACTAAGCTTTAATCCTTCTTTTTTTTCGTCTTCACACTTCAGGCCGGCAAACAATCTGCCTGTTCGCGGTCAGCCTCGGTCTAAATTGGAATCACGACTGGGTAATACCCGAAGTGCTTTTAATGTTACCTGTGCTTATTCTGCGCCACAGACTCGTTGTTTATCGTTCTCAGAGGTGGTTGAAAATGGGTTGCCCTCTCCAGGCATAACTAATAAAAATGGGAAAAAACCAAGTCTCAACGTTCATGCGAAGGCTTGGGAAAATCCCCGAAATTCAAATACTTTTTCTTCTCCTTCATTTTCTGATCCTAACAATTTTGTTGATTTGGGTGAGATTACTGAGGAAAAATTAAAATTTTTGCATCAAAATTTAATGGAAATGATGCAACTTATGTTGAAAGCAAATTCAATGTTTGAAGCTTTCCAAACTTCTTTTAATTATGCTAACAAAATTATTATGACTTTACGATTCCCTCATGGATCCAAATAGATGTTTAAATATTATGAATTGGAATGCTAGATCTTTGCTGGCTAACCAAGATGAATTCTTTTTATTTTTGAAAACTCAAAACATACATATTGCTGCCATCACTGAAACTTTTTTAAAGCCTGACAATAACTTGAAAAGCAATACTTTCTTTAAAATTTTACGAAATGATCGACTTGATCGACAAGGTGGGGGTGTAGCTATTGTCATCAATAGTCGTCTCAAATTTAGACTTCTTCCTTCTTTCAATACAAAAGTCTTAGAAACAATTGGAATTGAATTAGAAACTTCTATGGGGAAAATTATATTTATTGCCGCATATTTGCCTTTTCAATGCAGCGGTGAACAGAAAAATTTTTTGAAGGGAGATTTACAAAAACTCACCAGAAATAAATCTAAATTTTTTATTATTGGTGACTTTAATGCAAAACATCGATCTTGGAATAATATTTCATCAAATTCAAATGGGAATATTTTATTTAATGACTGCTCCGCAGGTTATTACACTGTTGAATATCCTAATGGGCATACTTGTTTCTCTTCGATTAGAAATCCTTCCACAATTGATTTGGTTCTAACGGATTTAGGCGAGCATTGTAGTCAATTAGTTACTCATGCGGACCTGGATTCAGACCACCTTCCAGTAACTTTTTCTTTATCCCAAAGTCCCATTGAAAACCCTTTAAAATCAACTTTTAACTTTCAAAAAGCTGACTGGGAGCGATATAGGAATTTTATTGAACGTAATTTAGATGTAAACGTTCCACTTAATTCAATAGAAGATATTGATTTGGCTATAGAAAATTTGACAACTTCAATAGTCAATGCTAAAGCCGCTTCAATACCCAAAGTTAAACATAAATTTAATCAACCTTTAATTGATGATGATCTTCAGTTTTTGATACGACTGAAAAACATTCGTCGACGCCAATTTCAACGAACTAGGGATCCTTATTTGAAATTTATTTATTGCGACCTTCAAAAAGAGATCAAACGTCGTTTAAATTTCATTCGTAATGAAAATTTTGCCAAAGCAGTAGAGGACATAAAACCCTACTCAAAGCCATTTTGGAAATTAACTAAAATTCTGAAAAAGCCCCAGAAGCGAATTCCTACTTTGAAAGACGGAGAAAAAGTTCTCTTAACTAATGCAGAAAAAGCTCAAAAATTGGCCCAGCAATTTGAGTCTGCTCATGATTTTAATTTAAACGTTGTTAGTCCAATTGATGCTCAAATTTCCCTTGAATTTGATGATATTCTTTCTAAACAAAATGTATTTGAAAGTTCTTGTGAGACAAATATTGATGAACTTAACACTAGAAGGACCGGCAAATTGAATATACCTATTCGGACCGTGACCAGTCAAAATGACTGGTAAAGGGGAAATTTTTTATATCATAATATTTTTAAATTTTTTTCTTTTGAAATTGTTTTGTTATTAATTCGATATCATTTTTGTTATAAAATGGAAATATTTTTTCACCATGGGTGCACGGAATCACCTCATTTTGGCATAGTTGACGGATGCGTGTATGTCATAAAATGAATATTTCAAATAATTATCAAAAAATTAAAACACATTATCAATCTTATTGTAAAATCATGTAAGATGGCTATGAGTATTGACTATGGGTGCACGGTTTCACTTCAATTTTGTTTTAGTAGATATTTTCTAGCATCCATCGCTCTGAAATTTTTCAACACGTTGCCTATAAATTATACCTGATATTGTAGGTTTTGAAGCATATTTTTTCTATAAGTAGAGCAAATTACCATGGGTGCACGGATTCACCGCCATTCATTCAAAATCAACATTTTTTGCATGCTAAAGGTAAAGAATAAAGACTTTTATAGATTCAAATAAAAATGTGTGTTACATACATGGTTTTTCACTATGTGTGCACGGATTCACCGCATTTTAATCAAATATTGGACTTTCTGCAAATTTTTAAAAAGCATTTTTACAAATATTAACTAAACCAAAGTAGAAACCATGTCTTTCATGTTCAGACATAATGATTTAAATAACGATTTTTATTTAAAGTTCCGTTTTTTTAATCCTGGAAAAGAAATATTTCAATTTTATATTGAAATAACAAATTTATTTATTTATTATTACAAAATAGGTTTTTGCAATCGTTCTTTATCTGATAAGATCTTATCAACATCCAAGAAATTGGAAAACGGTTAACATGGACCGAGTGAGTTTTAGGGATTATATGCATCAAGTTATGTCGTGCGACGAAAAACAGTGAAAATAAAAATAATGAATCAACATTGCCAAATGTACACGTTGATTTGTTTTTCCTCAAAAGTTTTTGGATTGACAAATATTGCATTTCAAATACCTATCATATCTAACTTAAAAATATGTTGTGTTCTGAAGCAAGTTGAAAACTATTTCACTCTATTTAATATACAACGGCGAATTTACAGCCATTCCGTGCACCCATGTTGAAATATCCGCATCCAATGTGGTCTATCAGATAGGCTGGCGCGAGTCTGGTCTAGGTATGCCAGGCGTACTGGGTTCGATTCCTTGTATCGGCAAGAAAATTCTTGGGTTCAAACCCCATAATTTGCCGACAGGTAAGATGTGTTTCTTCTTATAATAAGAAGATTCAATCAGTTGCCAGCTGGCCAGGTATATACACGGGTGCCGGAATACCTGTAAGTGAACTTGCATTGGAAATTTGTCGAGCCTAATAATCTAAGAATGCATGTGATTACATACTTTGGCAGAAACTACGGTGAATCCGTGCACCCATGGTGGATAACCAACATATAAGAATATATCGTGCACCCATGTTGAAATATCATTTAAATTATTCAGTTTCATAGCTAATGTCTTCTAATTTGAATAAATAAGCACTCAATTCATAATAATTTTACTCATTCTAGTTCAGTATAAAACATATTTATCACCTAAAACAACTCGATAACTCGAATGGACATGTATTAAATCTAACATAACTTTTACAAATATTGATGAAATTTAGCCAAATTTTGACAGAAAGTTCTATTATAGTTGAGCAACAAAACAGACCAAAAAAATTAGGAGTCAAGTGCTTGAAGCGCCACACAGCGGCCAATCCGAGAACTTTTTATTCAAATCTTCACGTCTTCGCATCAAAAATGAATAATTTCATAACGAATGACACACTTCTGCCCACCATAAATCAACTAGGACTCATTGTCTTGAATGTAGCTTGCAAATGAAACTAAAAGCAAGCGAAAAAAATTTATCTTGTTTGAGTTATAGGGTTGTGAATTTTACCAGTCATTTTGACTGGTCACGGTCCGAGTGTCCATGGCGAAATTTTTCTCGCTTACTAAAAGAGCTAGTGAAATAAAAAATACACAGTTTTGTAGAGATTCAGAATTAATGAAAAGTCGTATTTTTTGCGAATTTTTAAAGCGAAGTATGCAAAAGATATTCAACAAACAAAGTGTCCAACCAGTCATTTTGACTGGTGCGGTCTTTCTAGTGTTAAATTGATTCTCAAAAAATTTAAAAATATGAAAGCCCCGGGGGAAGATGGGATTTTCTATATTCTTATAAAAAAGTTGCCTGAAAGCACTTTAAATTTTTTAGTTCAAATCTTCAATAAATGTTTTCAGTTGGCTTATTTTCCCAATAAATGGAAAAATGCCAAAGTAACTCCAATTTTAAAACCTGGAAAAAGTGCTTCAGAGCCTTCAAGTTATCGACCAATTAGTTTGCTCCCTTCTTTAAGTAAACTATTTGAGAGAGTTATTTTGAATAGAATGATGATTCACATTAATCAGAATTCTATTTTCCCTGATGAACAATTTGGTTTTCGTCATGGGCATTCTACTACACATCAACTTTTGAGTGTAACTAATATGATTAACGCTAGCAAATCTGAAGGTTATTCAACTGGTGTTGCTCTTCTTGATATTGAAAAAGCTTTTGACAGTGTTTGGCACAAGGGTTTAGTAGCTAAATTAGCTTGATTTGATTTTCCTGTATATCTCACCAAAATTATTCAAAATTATTTGACTAGCCGAACTTTGCAAGTAAGCTATCAAAATTCATGCTCTGAAAGGACACCCATTAGAGCTGGTGTCCCTCAGGGTAGTATACTTGGGCCAATTTTATACAATATTTTTACTTCTGATCTTCCTGATGTACCAGAAGGAAAGGGTAGAAGATTATTTGCTGATGATACTTTGCTTTCAGCCAAAGGTCGAAATTTACGGGTGGTACGCAGTAGATTGCAACAAAATTTAAATTCTTTTTTGAATTACTTGAAAATGTGGAAAATTTCTCCTAACGCTTCCAAAACTCAACTTATTTTATTTCCCCATAAGCCAAGAGCAAATTTTTTAAAACCTAATGAAAATCATTCCATAACTTTCAATGGGGTTTCTTTAGAATGGTCTGATCACGTGAAGTACTTGGGACTTACACTTGATCGGAATCTTACTTTTAAAAATCACATTGAAGATATTCAATCTAAATGTAATAAATACACTAAATCTCTTTATTCTCTCATCAACAGGAAATCCCGCCTATGTCTAAGGAATAAATTACTCATCTACAAACAGGTGTTCCGACCAGCGATAATGTATGCAGTTCCGATTTGGTCTAGCTGCTGCGCGACGAGGAAGAAAGCCATCCAGAGGATTCAGAACAAGGTTCTGAAAATGATTTTGCGGCTTCCACCTTGGCACAGCACCGAAGATCTTCATCGGATTGCAGGCGTTGAATCGATCGAAGAGATGGCCAACAAAATCATCTCCAACTTCAGAGGCAAATCGATGCATTCTTCCATCGCAGAGATTCGTTCTCTCTACAATTAAGTTAGTTTTTAGGATATAGTTTAGGCTTAAGTTTATATATAAATATTTTTTTTTCTATACAAGATATTCTCCTATAAATCAAATAATTTATTGCTCTAGCAAATTTAAATCAAATAAATAATGTTTAATATCTACTTAATTAAAGAGTTGAACTGATCATAATTGATCTGAACACTTAATATACTGTAATAATATAACTTGAATGTAATGATTAAAAGGCTAATAAAGACTTATTTAAAAAAAAAAAAAAATAGAATTTTGGATGAATGTTACCATAGGAAAATCCTATTTTCTGTTTAACAACCAGTAAATCAATTTCAACCAAAAAACCAATACAATATCGCGAGATTCTGATTTCAAAACACAAATGGATCATTGATTCCATTTTTTTTCTTCATTGCTTATGCCAGACATTTTTCTACTAATTTGTGGATGGAAATGATATTGTTCTCATGAATCGTCCAAAATTCTATAGAAATCGCATTTTTAAATAAGTTCATGTCTGGAATATTGTACCTCGCGTAACTTTCGATCCCATAGATAGAACTTTTCGAAAACTTCAGACATGCTATTTGTATATTTAAACAATCCCTGTGAAAAATTTCAATAAAAAATATAGCGTAGTTTCTAAGATATTGTAGTTTGAATGAGAAAAGTCCAAAAAGTCCGATTTTCGTAGAATTACTGTACCTCAGGCCACACAAACTTCAGAAAGCTTAAATTTTGTGATATAATATTGTGATAGTTGATCTATCTAACGCAGAAAATTTGATAAAAAAAAATATCATCAAAGTAAAAAGTTATGCAAGTTCAAAGACGAAGTGACAGTGCGCGTGCTTCCAATTTCTATACAATTATGAACGGTACTGTATGTCCACGTACACATGACCCAAACCCCTACCCCCTTCTCCGTGGAAAAGCGTGGACATTTCCATAAACCCCACTCCCCCCTCCTCCCCTAAGTTGTCCACGTGGTATGTGAACGCCCTATTACTAAAATATAACCAAAACAATGCTGTTTTTTGATAGGAATTACATTATAGAAAATCAAGGAAATTCTTCCGACTTTCATTTTGAATGATGCTGATGAGGATTAAGGTACATTTTTTTTTTTCAAATGATACAAACCAAGAAACATATTCAATTCTGACAACATGGTAATTACAAAAAGAGCATCGCGGGTCATGGTTTGGCCGCTCACAATGTAGACCATTAAACGGTTTTTTAGTTAAGATTCCATTTGCATTTTATGATCTCTGTCAGAAGATCTTTAAAGCTTTATACCTAGTTTTTTAAAATAATTTTTAATTTTTTCTAAAATAAAGGGATTATGTTATCGGCTATGTTTCTTATTGTCACTGCAGGGTTGCTAGCGGGTTTTCATTTTGAAATTCCAAATTATTTCCCGGTTTTTCCCCGGTTTATTCCCGGTTACAAATGATGATTTTCCCATTTCATTTACTCGTTATTTTAACATAAAATCAAGGTGAATAAAAAAAATTATTTAAAAGGGCCTCACATTTCTTACAATTGTATCCCAAAACTTGTTAACCGGTTAGAAATCATGACAAATACATTGGCGTCTTTTAACGCGTAGTCTTTTCGTATCAAATTGATAGGTTTTCATGATTTTTTAAAACGAATCTTTCGAAATTGGCATCTATCCATTGTTTTGCTCCGCAATTTCAATAGTTTCGAGGTCAATTGATCTTGAACTAATGTAGCACTTTTCAGCCACTGTGAATTTTCTAGAATTTTTCTAGAGTTCTAGAAAAAAATGTATAGTTTGTATAGAAAAATGTTAAAAAATAAATCTGAACATAATATCAAATCAGCATTTCAACTTGAATGGGGAATTGTCTTACAAAACTTAAAATCATTAGATTGCAGGAAAATGTTTAGTTATTTTCTGAATGCAGTTATATTTTTTGCGCAAACACATGTTTTAAGAAAAAAATGTATTCTTTTTTTGATACAAAACAATGAATAACTTTAGTAGTGCCCTAGTCATTTGAACTAAAGATTCGTGAAAATATAGAAAATCGTGTATAAGACAGGGCTGAACTTTAATCGTTTAAATGTAAGATATTATTTTGTATCAGGGTAAAGAACTTAGATTTCGACAGAAGCTTGTTTTCGTTACAATTTTCACATAAGACATATAAACGAGAAAAAATGTTCAAATGTTCCTTTGGAGTTATGCTTGTAAGTATAACACACTTGCGGAGAGTGAAAACATTAGATATCTCAAATTGCCCCGCAATTTGTTAAAAAAGCGATTCAAACTTCGTTTGTTTGCTAATGAACGAAAATAAGCGTTTGAAAGTCCATTGCCGAAAATTTTCCAGATGCACTTCCGAATTCATTGTAAAGTAATAATTACAAAAATATTGGGCGATAACTTTTTCTGTCGTCTGCTACTAAATTTGAAATCAACAATCAATTAACCGTGCCAAAACACACCCGTGTATAAATTTTGACTCGATCGTTGCATAACAACACTATTATTGCCAAAAAGTTAAACCCCTTTCGGTGACCTCTTATACAGTCTTTGATATCTAAAATTGATTGCCCTTCCCTCAAAACTCCCGTGTGCAAATTTTTGAAGCAATCCATTGCATAATAACGTCAATATTGCTTAAAACAGTGAACAATTCGACCCCTTTCGTCGACTCCTGGTAAAACATTTGACATCTGAAATCGATTGCCCGTCCCCGAAAACTACCTTGTACAAATTTTCATTATAATCCGATGTCAAATAACGACGATATTGAAAGGTTTATATGGACGACCCTCTTTGCCGGCCCCTTACGCTAAATTTAATACCTGCAATCCATTGCTCGTCCCTCAAAACTCTCGTGTACCAATTTTCATCTGAATCCGATATATAATAACGACAATATTGCATTAACGGTGAATAGTTAATATGGACGACCCCCTTGGCCGACCCCTGTTTTTGATTTGGATAAGTGAAATCAATTGTTTGTCCCTGATAACTCCTATGTGCAAATTTTCATCCCAATCCAATGTATAAAAACGTCAATTTTACTAAGATATTAAAAGTTTGATATGGACGACCCCTTTTGCCGGCCCCTTACACTGAACTTAATACCTCAAATCGATTGCACGTCACTCAAAACTACAGTATACCAATTTTCAGCTGAATATGATGTCTAACAGCGAACAGTTAATATGGACGACCCCTTTGGCTGACCCCTTAAACAAAATTTGACACCTGAAATCAATTGGTCGTCTTTCAAAACATTCATGTGCAAATTTTCAACACGATCCGACGAAAAGTAACATCAATATCGCGAAAACAAAATTTTTTTCTTGTATGGACGACCCCCTTCAGAAGGGGTCATCCGAAAATCTGAAAACATTTTTCATCATTCCTGGTCCTAATGAGCATCCATGTCAAATTTCAGACCTTTAGCTCTTAAGACGACTAAGTCTATAGAGGACAAACAAACAAACATACAGAAATTGCTTTTTATATATATATATATATACTAGCTGATTTTACCCGGCCTTGCTCGGGTTCACAAAAGATATTAATCAAAATGAGTCGTTTGATTTTTCGAAATGTTGGAAGCTTTATATTCATCATTTTAAGAAATTGAGCCCATGTTTGGCCACGTAAGTTTTGTAAGTCTTTTAAAAGTTTTTATTGAGATTATTCACTGTGTTTTTTTAGAAGAAGCTTATAGTTTTAAGGATTATGAATTGAATTTCAAAATAATTTCCTTCTTCTATATCACAAAAAACTTTAATCTCTTTTGGAGACTATCCCACTTTTCAAGATGGATAATCTCCCTGTACAATGGTATATTTAAGTTTTATTTGATAAAAATTTCTAAAAACACTTCCGAACCTTGTTTAACCATGTTTAAGACTCATTTGGCATGTTTTCAATTGTATGTGTGCTTTTTTCGCTTTTTTAATTTAACACTGTTTTTCTTAAATGTTGAAAGTTGCACTAAAAGTTTCTTGGAGTTATCGAAAAGAAATCATCTCTGAACCGAAATAACCATTTCAATGTTATGGAAATGGTCTTATTTGAGTTCCATTAATTATTTTGAAGAGTGATCAATGTTAAAATTCTTTGAAATCATTTGTTTGAACTCGCAGTACCAAACGGTTTTTTTCAAAATTGGATGGTAGAATTGAACACATTGATGACCAAAAATAAATTAAAAAGTATAAGTAAATTGGCCAATGAAATAGAATTGTATAAAACTAAAAACCTCAGATTGTATTATCTAATCAATTTTCTAATCCCCCCTTTCGATTCCCCGGCGGCTATCAAAGCGTTGAAATTGCAGCCTTCAACATATAACTCTGAATCTAATGATTTTTTCTTTCTCTATAAGGAATCCTAAAAATTTGAAAATGGTTGGTTGAAAGCTGAAGTTTATGAAAATCGGTTCATTAGTTTTTCAGCATTCAGTCCAAATAGTTATTCAGCTGAAGAAGCCAATTCACTGTTGACTGTTCAGTTCACTGTATATCCTTGTAAACTCTTAAAACCCCCCAGTGGGGCGGTAGGCGGCACATTGAAAATCACTACAATCTTAGTCAATATATTCTTTACATGATAGTTGTATTTTTCAATACAAAATGTTGGCTCTTTATTACATCCAAATATCTCGTACCGGTACCACGTGTTTTGAACAGTAGAAGTAAAAAACACTCGCCAAAATTTTACCTTTCAAATCTATGATGCTCAGCAAGCTTTGATTTGCTTTCTAGTCCATGTGAACTCTTGATGGTCGTTTCTAATGCCCTGCCCATGGTGATAGTGAAAACAACCCCGCCAAAGGGAAAAAATTGGTTCTGGAAAATGGGTGCCATGACTTTTGGTTTGTGGGAAAAAAACGAAAGTTCTATGGGAGGGTCCCTTTTCTCAGGTGGGAGGGGCTCGAAACTATTACTAAAACCTTCCCATGGTCCAAACACATAACTGTACCAAATTTCAGGCTGATCGGTTAAGCGGTGTGGATTTGTATAAGGTGCATACAAACATATATAGTCCAACTCATCTTTATATATTAGAAGAAGATAGATAACTTTTAACTATTTAAAAAACTGATAAAACGTCTTGATAAAATATCTTTATTTATTTTTTTTGCATTATTTATTTAAATATATATGTGGTGTTTAAAAATGCATTACACCAAATTTCAATTTTATTTTTGCTTTAAAGTGATATAAATATTAAAATCGGAAACATCAAGAGACATTGCATTTTGAGTTTTATTTGAGAATTAAAAAAATCTCCAACACCACCATAACAAGCACGTGCAGTAAGTATCAACAAAAACAATGCCAAAGAACCTTTGCACCCAAACATTTTTACTAGAACCTATGTTTGTAGTGTCCATGGGTAGTGCATTTGGATAAAGTCCAGCTACGGTAGGCAAATTTTAAGTAACCCGGTACAGGGTCAGATAGACAAACCAAAACATACATAAACATTGAAGAACGTACAATGGCAGCCCATTAAGTGGCAGGGCAAAGCTGTTCACCTCTAACATTCCAAACCGGGTGACGAATGTTTGCTGTTGATCAACAAACATTTGCATGGCGCTGCTTCTGCTGCTGCTCAGATGGCATGAGTTCATTCAGAATATGTTTGTTGACACCTTTCTTATGCTGGAACTGTGACATTTGGTTGGTGATATCTAGTTAGGAGAAATTCGAATTGTGTTGAATTTTTTTTAATGCAACGGAATTTGTCCGAAAAATAAGTAAAAAATTAAGGAATAATGTTTTAACGTCATTCTCGGGATTTTTCAAGAATGAATGTTAAAAAATCCAAGCCAATGGATTCGAAGAAACAACACTGAGGCTTATTCGAGCTAACATTAACGAAACCAACTGCCTTCAGAAGAACCCTTCCCCCAAAAAAAAGTTCGAATTGGTCCCCAGAGTAAGCAGGGCGATGTTATCACTTTGCGCCCATTCACAGAAGCCATTAAAATTTCCATCGAAAAGTCGTTCCCGAGCCGCTAGACTAGAAGGTAGGACTAGTAGTAGGAGGTCGATCGGTTTTCAGTCTGGGGATTCTGACGAGGCCACACCGGATGCATTCCAGCTTTCGGAACAAGATGGGGGCATCATTTAGCGTCGTCATTCCCAAACCAAATCGGCTGGAAGCCCAGGGCCAGGGCTGGTGACATTCTTCCGTCGCTTCCACAGCTGTTCGGTGAATTGGAAAAGCACGACGACACGGAAATTAACATTTTAATTACATGATTACACTCGGCCGATAGTCGAGAACAAATAATGCGCGTTGTTCGTGTATCGGGTAACCTTAGTTTAATTAGCCGTGTTGTTGGCTTTCGGCTGATTGGTTAACGCCGCTTTTGGTATTTGGTTTTGTACTTTTTTTTAGGTTTATAGTTGAGTGACAAAATCAAAAACTTCACGTTCTGAAAATTTGCCAAGCTGCTGATATATATCACTGAAGGTTTTAATCCGTTACAGTTTAATTTAACAACAATATTTGAGAATATGTTTTCAGCACAACGATTAATTTCATTATAAGAAAACCAAAATGTTGGTAAAGTGTCACAAATAAACAAATAAAAATTATAAGAAGAGATACTCTATTACGTAACATAAACTAATAGGTGATACGGTTAAAATTTGGTCAAGGGAAAACGCGTGTGAATCGGTGAAATCGTTTATTTATAAAAACAAATTAAATTTCTTTTTCAAGTTTAATTAGTATAAAATTAAGGAAAAATATTCAGTTAGGCTTCCGCTTTTCCAAATCCGAATTGCCGGGCCTTACGCTTAACCCTTGCCATCAGATTTTGTACAGCCACCTTGTCCACCTTCTTCGCCGCAGAAAGCCAGTTTGCCTTGAACTGCTGCTCGTCCTAAGCAGTTTTTTTGGTCTTCTTTAGGTTCCGCCTGGCGTGTTGGGAGGTTCGTTGTCCTTGGGAACCACCTGCACGTTGTTGGCGGCGTACCACTCCATGGCCTTTTTACCGTAATGGCAAGATGCCAAATCCAGCCAAAACAGTACGGAACAAACGTTTTTCTTCAGGAAAGGCAGCAGACGTTTATTCAAACACTCTTTCACGTAAATTTCTTGATTGACAGTCCCGGAAGCTATGAAAATGCTGCTTTTCAAGCCACAGGTACAGATGGCTTGCCAAACCAGATATTTCTTCGCGAACTTTGACAGTTTCATGTGCTTGAAAATATCTGCTACCTTTCCCCTTCCTTTTGCCGTATAAAACTCCTGTCCCGGAAGCTGCTTGTAGTTGGCTTTGGCGTAGGTTTCGTCATCCATTACCACGCCGTCAAACTTCGTCAGCATCGTCGTGTACAGCCTCCGGGATCGCGCTTTGGCCGTCGTATTTTGTTTATCATTGCGATTTGGAGTCACTACCTTCTTGTAAGTCGATAGTCCGGCTTGTTTTTTGGCTCGATGCACGATTGTAGACGATACACCCAGCTTATTTGCGGCATCTCGAAAAGAGAGGTTAGGGTTTCGCTTGAAACTACCGGCAACTCTCTTTGCCGGTTAATAATATTTTTAACGGTTGATTTGGTAACTTTTAGCGATTTTACCAGCTTTGCGTGCGAGTAGCTCGGATTTTCGCGATGCGCGATCAAAATTTTGATACGCTGCTCTTCTTCCTTGGACGGCATTTTGACAACTTCAGAGTGAATTCCAAAATCAAAATAGGAGCAACATTCTACAGACACACACCTTCAAAATGAGGGATACTCAGGTTTTTTAAATGCAAAATTGAAAGAAATACGTCAAATTGTTATTGACCAAATTTTGACCGTATCACCCTTTATAGTTAATTTTCTATTCAAATCTACTTTTCAAGAACCATTGATACTCATGGTTCTTATGGTAGCTGTCAAGTTTTAAACATTAAGAATTCGATTGGTTTTATAAGTTATTTTTCAAGTGTAGAAAAAGTCCTACTTTAAAGTGTGTTCAATTAAATTGAGTTTAATATATTTTTCAGAACGTCGTAAGGTAGGTGTTTAACAATTTTTTTTAATTCAATATCAACTACTCGTTGTATATTATTGGTTTAAGAAACCTAATGGAAATAAGCGCGTGGATAACTAATTTCATGTTATTAATGTCAAAGTTTGTGATATCTTGATCTGTATCCGCCTCTCCGGTGCGAATTTTAGATTCCTAAGGATTTCGTTTGCTTCTATTTTAAACGAAAGATGACTGGATCTTTTGAGAAAAAATTCATACTTATACACACAAATCCACAGACATCATCAGAACTCGTCGAGTTCGATAGGTACCTATAAAGGTATATCTAAGACCCATAATTAAAAATCTCCCAAATCAACCGATAACTATACCTTTCTGTAAGAAAAGCAAAAATGTATATGGAGAATCACACATCACGGAAATTTTCATGCGTGTTTTCTCAAACTAGTTTTCATGCGCTTGTATCTCTTTGTCTCTAAAAACTTGAAATACTTATCGCTTTCTAAACAAAAAAGAGTTGTGGGCAAAATTGAATATAATACAAAGCTATAGCTACATTTTTAACAATATAAGGTACAATTTTCGATGATGAACATAATCAAAGTTTGGGTTATTGATTTTCAAATTTCAAATGGTCTAAATTTTATTTGAGTCTATCATAGCAGTTTGATTATTGAACTGTAATATTAGTAATAGGAGCTTGTTGAATGATAAGTATTTGGAAGATGAACTTTATGAAGTTCGAAAAAAACTGTAATAATGTAATGGGATAAGGTTTGTGAGGTTTGTGCAGCTCAACAGCTCCGCGGAAGTAACGAAAAATGCGTTTTAATGCTTTTCGAGAATCTTGCGTCAGAATTGATGGTGTGGTCAATTTCCCATGCATTTTTAGAATCGTAGATTTGATTCTTTAAAAAAGTATTCAAAGAAAAAGTTTCATATATTTATTAAGTACAGTGAAAGCTATGAATAGCCATCAGACATACAGAATAACAGACAAAAAAGAAACTAAAAATTGGATGTTTGTAATGAATTGAATAATGTAGGAATCGTTTCGAATCATATTCATATTCACTCAGCTATCAGGGGGTTTAAAGTTTAACTTTCTTCATTGTGGGACTGGAGCTGTATTCATTTTTTCATTCTGTACCATTGAGACACATTGGGGTCC
This sequence comes from Uranotaenia lowii, assembly GCF_029784155.1. NCBI lineage: Eukaryota > Metazoa > Arthropoda > Insecta > Diptera > Culicidae > Uranotaenia > Uranotaenia lowii. The sequence goes on along the minus strand of NC_073692.1, from coordinate 373,779,311 downwards.
TATTTTTTAGAGGGGAGGGGGGGATCATTACACTAATTATATTTTTTTGTTCTTTCAATGTTTCTTTTCAAGAGCGAGCAAAGGCGCTATATCCAAGGTCAAAGACCAGAAATGATAGTGCATCGAAATCCGAAACTCTAATTTTTTATTAAAATTGAAGCAAATGCAATCAGACATCTGAAATCGTACATTTTTAAATAATGAAGATAAGGAAATTCGTAAGATTATTAATTATTCCAAGGGGTTTTGGATTTCTGTACAGAAATATATCATTTCCATCCACAGAAGGACGAAGTCACACGGACCACCATTAAGGAGCACAGAAATTTAGCATATGTGCTCCCAACGTTAAAATCTCACTTATAGTCATGGAAACGTATGGTACTGTTGTCCACGTTTCTTCCTCCCTGTGTTCCAGTTGTCTCTGCGTCCAATACTGCACAGTGGGCCCGGCCAAGTAAAGATGGGTAGTAAATGTACTTTTACTACTCACCGGGATGCTGACAAGATCTGGCTGTGTATGTATCATAAGCAATTGAATAATGTAGGAATCAGGAATTGTTAAGGGTGAGTACTTCATGTTAATTGAAATATTGATAGCACTGTTAATATGTTTGAATAGTGTGGTCTTCGTTTATACGTTTTTTTTTGAACGGGTTCTGAAGCGTTTTTTTCGGAATAAACGCAAACATTTTGATTGATTGTCTGATTACAAAGACTTTAAACTTGAAAGTTCATTCGTCTCTGCGCAAACACTATATTTTTTGCATAATTTTTTTGGTTGTTGTTTTTTTATATCATTAGAGCTGGGGATTTTTTTTTATTATCTGACGGGTTTGCGCCGGGGGTCTTCAGATTTTCCCCAAAATTGAAAATTTGGTTCATTTTTGCGACTTAAAACCACATGTATTTTTTCAGATTTTTAACATTTTTATTTTTTGAGTTAGCTTCGGTTAGATTTTTTTGTCAATAAAAAATAACCATTTTTCAAAGCTACATAACTCTGTTATTTTCCAACGGAAATTATAAAATAGCGCATCAAAATGCATTGAAATTTTATCAGCTTTCCAAATAAAATAGCTGGAAAATAATAAATAAAGACCTTCAACATGAAAAGTTGTAAATAAACTTTAAATGGCGTCTAAAAGTATCGGCTGCACCACCGAATATTTTGCAAAAAATACCATTGAATAGCTCAATTTATGATGCAACTTTCATCTGAAGACACCAAAGTGGGCCATCAACTCCTTGAAGAGTTATGAAAGAAATAATGGCAACAAATCACTTTTTTGCATCGAAAACAAACAATGGTCGAACAATTGCACTAGCATATGGAGTGAGCGCGTACTTCTAACAACATGGAAACAAAAGAATTTTTCAAAGCAGGTAAAAAACATTATTTTTTTATGCTTTGTAGAATGCCCCTACTCGCATAACAGTCCCATATGAATTTTCGTCATTTTAGGTCAACATAGGGATTCAAAATAAAACACTAAAAAAGAGGTTTTGTTCTACAAATTTCGAAAAAAATATAAATTTGTGGCTGTCCTATATGAAATATACCCGAATAACAGTTCCATGACTTGATGTCGAATGATGCACACGAGATTTCGAAGGCAGGTCTGACTTCCTTAGGAATGACTTTCTGAGCTAAAAACTATCGGATGCAATCAAAAATCGTAAAAAGATTCAACTTACATTGTGAAATTTACGATATATTGTGTGTTTCTTTTTCTGACAATTGCATTTAGAAGTTCAAAAATGATCAAATTTAAGTCTTAGAAAGTAGCTTGGTGAGAAAAAAAAATATTCTGTATGGAACTGTTATGCGAGTAGATTTGAAAAAGGTTTCAAATATGGTCGATTAACAGTCCCATAATGAATAAAAATGATGCTCTCGACCTTACCAATAACCCAATTTCGAAAATTTCAGATCTTACGATTTATTATGACAACCTAGAAACGATTTCCGTTTATGCCAAAAATGGTATGTATGTAGTATGTAGTTAAACCCACCAGTGGCTGTTAGGTCATTCGACCCGAGTCGGTACGGGAAGTCTCGATCGCACGTTCAAATATTGCCCATGCTTAACTCACCAACAATATTTGCAGTGCAACCAAGGGGTCCGTTACCACTGGTTTGGGATAGGTTTGACTCACCAAACTCTTTTCCGACTGTTCGAAACAAATTTCGAATTATGAAAAAGAACCATAGTATCCTTCTCATGATTCTATATTTGCCGAGATACTCCGGCTGGCTTGAACCCACAATCCATTATCCATTATCCATTATCCACATCATCCCACAATCCATATCAGTCTTTCATTCGCTTGGTGACCTATCCAGCCCCCCACGAATCCCCTTGAATAGAGTTAAGCTATTTTAAATATATGAATATAATACATTTTAAACATCTTACCTTTTTACCATATAAATAGAACTACATTTTAAACATCTGTTTAAATTTTTACTATTTGAAAAGGATACTTATCTTCAAACCATAAAAGGCATTGGGAATATTTAAAATGTTTGACTGGTCGCAGCATGCCGAAATTGCTATAGCGATCGTCCAAACATAAAAAATTTTCTTCCGCCTCTCGCTGCTGACCTCTTCCGGTATCAAAAATTTTGTCACACTTTTCTCAAGAATTCAATTTCCTAATTTCACTCCTGAGCGTATTACGCGGAAGTTATTTTCTTCAACTCGAGTCACACATTAGAACCTTGTTTCTGTTCCATCCCATTTTTATCTACTTCAATTTTCACTTGTATATCAAAAGAAACCATAATAAATATCTTCGATCACTTGCAATGTCCATTCCCCAATGCCCCCGCACGTATCTAAACAATTAAACAAAACCTCCCGTTCCTTGCATTTACAACACTTCTAAACCAGCAAAATCAAACCCTCCTCGGCAATTAAACTGTGCAAAAAAACTTCCTGAAGCTACCGAACTGAGTACTTCAAAAACAACAACGATATTCAGTGCAATAAAAACTGATACTCATGAATCATTCATCAATTGATTATTGGTATCGGAAATCCAAACTTTCTCTCAAAAATGACAGAAAACGACCAAATTCAACGCAGAAAAAATAAACGCGACCGCACTCGACCGAGGCCTACTCGTTTCTCATTTCCGTTTATGCCAAAAATGGTGATCACAATTTAAGAATGTATTACAAAACAGGAAAAGCTGATTTTCTCGCTTGCTTGTTTTTGCATATGGGACTGTTATGAAAGTAGGGGCGGTAGAGTGTTGCAGCTAAACTGACTTCATGTTATATCCAAAAATCTAATAACGTATTCGTTTATACCCAGTTTTGCACCAGGTCACAACAAGTTTTGCAAATTTTGCTGTCATTTTTAGAAGTTTATGCGCTCAGTTTTGCATTCGTAATTGATTTGATTTAAAATGGACGGTGGAACACTCAAGATTTGTTTGATCGAGGTAGCAAAACAGTGATGACAAACTATGTTCGTTCTAGTATGGTAAACCTCAAAACTGGGCGAATGGAGAAAACGAATACGGTAAAAGTATTATATTTTCAATGTCATATTACCTACCATGGGAATGATGCTGTTTACAGCCTGGGCTGGCCATACTGAGCTCTTCGATTATTTCTACATTTGTGCCACACTCTTTGTTAATGATCAATGGGAAAGGATTTTGGTGTCCAGTGCTTAGCTCCCGATATAAAAACTATGTAAAGCACGTCTATATTTCATTTTTTTAATCACATTTTTGTGATCCCAAACACAGGGACTGAACCTTCTACTATTGGCATTGATTATGCTTCACAATGATGTTTGATCGAGAAGTTAATAAGTTATATAGCATATGACCAAGTTGTAAAAGCAACATTTCCATTATTTGTTATATCACTTTAACAATACGATACTAAGAATTTTGGTTAAAATTTTAAGTCAGTTATGTTAAAATGTTAAGTCAGTAGTGCTTTTTACCTGCTTTGGTAAGTTCTTTTGTTTCCACGTTGTTAGAAGTGCGCGCTAACTTCATATGTGTGTGCAGTTGTTCGACCATTGTTTGTTTTCGTCGCAAAAAAAGAGATTTATCGTCATTATTTCTTTCATAACTCTTCAAGGAGTTGATGGCCCACTTTGGTGTCTTCAGATGAAAGTTGCATCATAAATTGAGCTATTCAATGGTATTTTTTGCAAAATGTTCGGTGGTGCAGCCGATACTTTTAGACGCCATTTAAAGTTTATTTACAACTTTTCATGTTGAAGGTCTTTATTTATTTTTTTCCAGCTATTTTATTTGGAAAGCTGATAAAATTTCAATGCATTTTGATGTGCTATTTTATAATTTCCGTTGAAAAATAACAGAGTTATGTAGCTTTGAAAAATGGTTATTTTTTATTGACAAAAAAATCTAACCGAAGCTATCTCAAAAAATAAAAATGTTAGAAATCTGAAAAAATACATGTGTTTTTGTTGCAAAAATGAACCAAATTTTCAATTTTGGGGAAAATCTGAAGACCCCCGGCGCAAATTGTCAGATAATAAAAAAAAATCCCCAGCTGTTAAGAAAATGCCCTATGATACAGATACAAACTTTGTAGTAAAGTAGTAAAGATAAACGTTTATTGCTTAGGTTGGGAAAAACTATTAAATGGAAACATGATGAAATTTGATAGACACTATGCATTAAAATTTTCACTCGAAATACGAAGCAATAAGAAACAAGAATTTTTAGAGTCCCTTCATACTCAAGCCTTTTAATGAACTGAAAGCTTCCAATAGGAACCAATAAGAGTTAGGAAAATAATTTTTAAGGTTCACTGTAACACTAGTTAAAAGTGTCTCCAAATCAATTCCTTAAACCCCTCTCCCAACCAAAATTGTTTTGCTAGGATGCAGAGGTAACCTCGGTCCTAAAGCAAAAAAATAGATCTTTCATCCTTTTCTTTTTCTTCCAATCTATCTATTGACTACTAGGACGTGGCCGGCACCGTTATTGACGTTAAAAGAGAGAGCATCAGTTTTGTGCAGTGTGAATGAGCTGCTAATCTCAAGCATCATTCATTTGACCTCTGAACAAAATTGATGGCCTCGGTCAATCACGGAGTAGCAACCAATTGGCAATGTGTTCTACTTGTTCTACTGAGCCATGCCAGCGATCGTGGACTTCGAAGCGATTGTTATCATAATATGTTTTTGGGACAAGCAATGCATACATTTTCAACAACCATGCATTTCGGGTTTTACGGTTTAAAGTGGATGTGGATAGTTAATCCAGCAAAGCTAAGCTAAATACAGAATTTTCAGTCTATTTAACAGATAATTACTGGATAAACATTAGTTATTAGACAGATATTAGTAATTTCATGATAACCAATGATCACGATCTATTCAGAAGAAAAATATATCTTTTTGGACTCTAGAGATCAGTTATACCCATACATACATTTTGGAAAACTGAAATGAGAGTTTACTATTGCTTTGAAAATATAGCATTATCAAGTTCATATTGTATGCTAACGATTGACATATTGGAATAAATTTTTTTATTATAATTTTTTTCATGTGAGAAACATTTAAAAGTGATAAAAAAAGATATTGAAAAAACATTTTGTTAAATTTTTCAAACAATGTTCAATAACTCAGAGTAATAAAATTTTAAAAATTTATTAAGATAACTGCATTGTTGTTTTGTTCTATTTGGCATATGATTCTAGAACATTTGATATTTGTAAGACATTCCGGTTTCGAGATTTAGCGAAGGAATCATGTATCCCCAAGGATCAAGTATCCCAACTCTCCCCTACTGTTTAAAATAGTACAGTTTTTTTCCTTTGAGGACTCAACTAAAACCGGAAGATAACAGAATTAGGGGGTACCTTCCTTTCCACCACAATATAACATTTCATCGATATAGCCGAAAAAATAACTGATAAAATGAAATCTGTCTTCTAAGCTATATTTCTTAGTAGAGATGTACCGTGTTGGCTGAATTACTGAATATTGACCGGTCGAATATTCGGTCAAATATTCTGTTGAAAACAAAACCAGTTATTTCATTTTTCTTCTATTTAATCGATCTGAATGCTCCCTTATGTTTTTGGGTCGATTATTTATATTCAACCAGATGTATATCACAATTTCGTTCAGACTTTCAAAATGTCGCCAAAAGCTGAAAGGACATTAGACGACTTGTCGCTTCTAGGGCGTTTATCACCAAAAAGATTGGTTCCAGTGAAATCTGGAAAAAACATGTTGAAACAGTAACCAAGCTATTCGAAGTTGCCTATTAGATATCGGATTAGATGAATGTCTAATTGAAGCAAGATGTCTTCAAAATAGTTGTTAAAAAGAGCAATCTTTTACCTTAATCATACCATTCTTTCTGCCACACGGCTGAGAAATTCTGGATAGTTTTTTTTTGTAAAATTTAAGGACAAACCTGAACCGAATCTGAACATTATTCTCAAACAAAAAAATTGAAAAATATAGTAAATTAGGTACTAGAAATTTGAAGTTTTCATCGAACAACTGCTTCTGCAGAAGTGTGTAAAAATCGTATCTTTGGATATAACAAAAATTAATGTTCATTTTTAAATTTACTCTTAATCATTTGTGAACGCAAAATTCAAAATTTTATAAGAGAAATTTGAGAAGTTTTATTTGATTAAGCAAATAATCTGAATAAACCGGGGTAGAATTCGGAAAGTTTTAAAAAATATTTTAGCATTCCGGTCAGATCTGACTTTTCTCGAATTCGTTGTTGGAAGTATGGGCAAGCCTGGATATATCCATAAGTTTTGATCATTTTATAGCTTTTTCAACATTTGGATATTTTAAAAATTTTCCAACATCAACTGAAGAAATTGTCAAGTTTGTTATTGTTTAAAATTTTATAAAATATATATTCGGTCTATTCGGCCAAATACTTAGCTACACTATTCGGTCAGCCGAATATGCGGCTTAACGATTTTTGGGAGGTATTATGCGCCGAATATTCTGCCGCCCGAATATTGGGTACATCTCAATTTCTTATTCCGTCATGCTTTATTCCAAATGTCTAAACATTTAAACTTCACTGGGGGCTGAATTTTGAATTTGAAATCCGAGTAAAGGGTGATACGGTCAAAATTTGGTCAAGGGAAAACGCGTGTAAATCGGTGAAATCGTTTATTTCATAAATCAAATTAAATTTCATTTTCAAGTTTAATTAGTATCAAATGAAAATATATTCAGTTAGGCTTCCGCTTTTCCAAATCCGAATTGCCGGTCCTTACGCTTAACCCTTGCCATAAAATTTTGTACAGCCACCTTGTCCACCTTCTTCGCCGCAGAAAGCCAGTTTGCCTTGAACTGCTGCTCGTCCTTAGCAGTTTTTTTTGGTCTTCTTTAGGTTCCGCTTGACGATAGCCCAGTATTTCTCAATTGGGCGCAGCTCTTGCGTGTTGAGAGGGTTCTTATCCTTGAGAACCACCTGCACGTTGTTGGCGGCGTACCACTCCATGGCCTTTTTACCGTAATGGCAAGATGCCAAATCCGGCCAAAACAGTACGGAACAACCGTGTTTCTTCAGGAAAGGCAGCAGACGTTTATTCAAACACTCTTTCACGTAAATTTCTTGGTTGACAGTCCCAGGAGCTATGAAAATGCTGCTTTTCAAGCCAAAGGTACAGATGTCTTGCCAAACCAGATATTCTTCGCGAACGTTGACAGTTTCTTGGCTTGAAAATATCTGCTACCTTTCCCCTTCCTTTTGCCGTTTAAAACTCCTGTCCCGGAAGCTGCTTGTAGTCGGCTTTGACGTAGGTTTCGTCGTCCTTTACCACGCAGTCAAACTTCGTCAGCATCGTCGTGTACAGCCTCCGAGATCGCGCTTTGGCCGTCGTATTTTGTTTATCATTGCGGAGCAACATTCTACACCCACAACCACACCTTCAAAATAAGGGGTGTTCAGGGGTGTTTATAAAAAAATCGTCAAAATGAAACTCTCATTTTCGGATCTGATTATTTTTTTTGCTTGTACCATTGGCTCCCTCTCAAAAAATTGTAGATGAAAAAACTTGGAAACCATGACAAAGGACTGAGTTTAAAAGCATTGAATTGTTACTCCCAAGTTTGACTTTCAGTCTAGACTCTAGAGGGTCCTACCCAGGATTTCCTTACCAGGAATACCCGGGAATAAAAAAAACGGGAGTTTCCAAATCCCAGGAAACGATTAAATTTCCCGCAGCCAATAAAATAAGTAAATAAGCTAAAAATTTACTTGATCTCAATTAGAAAAATAGATCAGGTTAAGCAAGAAAAATGAAAGTTTCTCCTTGATGTATAGCTTAGACATAAAAAAACATTTTTTTTTTCATTGGATAATGCATTGAATTTAATTGAAAAATAAAATTCCTTGATATATTTTGAAATAAAATTTGATAATTTACGAGATTTAAATCAATTACTGAATAATTCAGAAGTTCGAATTATCACTATATATTTGTAAATTTTTATCTTTCCTATTCCTACATTCTGAACTATCTGAGATATCTGAAACATACTTCCTCTCCATGCTTTACCCTCTACTGTACCAAGTAGTTCAAAAAATTTATCATAAATTTTCTAATAGATAAAGTTTGAATAAAAACAAAACCTGAAGAACTTAATTCGCATCAATTAGAGTTAACTTAAAAGTAAATGGTTTATTTTTTCACATAAAAATTTGTTGATAACCAGAATGAAGTCATCTTCTACATTCTTCTTATCTTCAAGAAATATTGTGTCTGTGGTTTCTGTTATATTCAAGAAATATAACCTTCCCCTATTGAACGTAAGATAATTGAAAAAAGTCGTTATAATGTATTGTATTTTAAACCTTAAAGAAATTTATTTGAAATTAGCAATGGATTTCTTATTAAATCATTTTTTTCTCATCCAAATGCTTTTCAAGCTCATTCCAAAAAATTTAATGAAAATTTGAAAAATCGATCACGACTGGGAAACGAGCAATTTATTATTGGCAACTTATGTATGAATCGATGCGTCACATGAAGCACGTTGAACGATGACGTCGTTGTTTGGTTGTGGTTTGGAAATTTACATCGAACCCGAAAGTGGCCCCCGAGGGATGAATAATGTTACAAGCAATGTGGCAATTAGCGTTGAATTATGATATCTACAAGTTGCATGCAGTGATACTATAGTATACTTAGCTGCTGAAATCGAGCCTCATTAGCCATTATTGGACTGCCGAGAGCACTTGCTTCAATGAGGATGAGAGCAGCGAGCACATGTAGTTTAACGACTATCTAACGTTTGTGCGTTTATGAGCAACGAAGGGCTTTCCGGTAGCTGGGAGCTGACTAAGCAATAGGCGCTTATATTCGACAATATTAATCAAATTCTAATTGAATCATAGCGCAGCGCGCTGTTTCAACTTGAATCGAGTGACATTTTCCGTTGAAGTGGTATTCGGTTTCCCTTGAAGATAGACTTTGAGCGTAATTGAATCCTTGAAGGAAGATAAACTTGACCGTGGATAACATCTTTCGATTGATTTGGGACATCGTCTTAAGGCAATACCTTGAGCTAGGGCGGTAATAGCAATTAAAGTAGTAGTAATACAAGCTTAATATCTAATTACCATCTCAAAAAAGTTGATTGATATTTGAAATAATCGTAGTTTGAATTGTTTACAGTTTCAATGATGAACGGACAAACAAAACTTGATTTTCTGATCATAAGGCAGCATTGAACTGTTCGATTTTCGTCAATTTGAACTTCTAAGGCTATGATCATTTAGTTTCCGGGCAGTTTCATTTCTCTGTATTTTAAAAACTATTGATTTGATCGAAAAACTTTCTATGGAGGAAATGAAAGTATTATCATGATATTTAATGTAAAAATATTAAAAAAATAATTTATCGTTGATGACAAAAAATACTTTTACTTTATGATACAATATAATTTTTATCTTTGCACACTTTTTTCAGCCATGTATTGATTTATTATTTTTACCACAGAAGCTCAACCTTTTCAAAATCGTGATATTTTACACAAATTCATCCGTAAAAATCAATTGAAATCTGGTTGGAACCTTTTCATGAGTAGGCATCTCGAAGAATATGACCTCTTAAATTCGGGTTTAACATAAATTTCTTGGTCCATCAGAACACATCTGTCACATTGCGTAAAACCCGGTTGCACAGATTGCGATCCATGGAACTGCTAATTTTTAGTTAATTCCCGGGTGTCCACTTGACAGGCAACACTTTTTGCCTGTCGGAAACGGATTTACTGCATAGTTAAGAGGTCTGCATTCAGTTGTCCCCAATAACCATAAATTTGTTCCTATAGTTGAGATCAAGGGCTCCACTCCGATGCTTGGTTTGAATTTCGTAAGCATCCTAGAGTGGCTCCTGATACTTCTCAACCATCTGGACAAAAAAAAAATCAGAAAAAATAAACAGTTCATGAGTTTTCAAGTAAAAAATAATGAATTTCCGAGGCGCAAAGTGCGTAAAAGGAGCAAATTTGTGCAAAATTATTTTTACTATGGCTTTTTGCACCGTAAATATCTCAAACACACGTTAACGTAAAAATGTGAAAAAATCACCGAAATGAAGTGCCCGGATACTAAATGATCATAGCCATAAAACAAAAAAAACCTGATGCCTATGTTATAAATCTGGAATTCGAACAACGTCAACAATTTCGGCTTCGACGTTAATTCTTACCAGTGAACAATGGAAGCCACTGACTTGACATTCAGGCATTACTTGGGCCGGTCAACACTTAAAAATGTAAGATTATTTTACCCCTTTTTTATTACTCTTAACTTATGATTACCCTAATTTTTTTTTGCAATTTATAGACAATCGAATAAAGAGCATTTCAAGGCTCTTAAATCGAAAACATCTTTGTAACCGTTCCACAATTTTATTCTTTTTTTCCTAACATACACTTTGCGTAGAACTAAGTGGCGCTGCTATTATTTTTTTTTCAAACACCACTAAAAACGATTAAGTTTTCTAACATTTTCCTTTTTATTGACATGTGAAGTCATTGCGTCCAATACTGCACAGTGGGTCCGGCCTAGATAAGATGAATAGTGAATGTATTTTTACTATTCACCGGGATGCTGACAAGATCTGGCTGTGTACGTATCATAAGCATAAGCGTAGCTTAATTTTTGTAATTTTTCTGAAATTTAATGTAATTTCCTGTTGTTTTCTGTAATTTTCTGTAATTATCGGACATTTTCAGAAACTTTCAGAAATTTCAGAAACTTTCTTATTTTCTGTAATCCTATGTAATGTTCTGTAACTTTCCGTTATTTCCGGTAAGTTTTTGTAATTTTCAGTGAGTTTCTGTTATTTTAAAACCAAGTTAACCACCGTTTTGTTGATTTTTGTAAACTGGAACGCTCTTTCAACAACTGTTAAATTAACACTTTTCTTTTCCACCCAGCTTCGTCAATTTTCAATTCTGATTTTCTTTCTCCAAGAATATTCATTTTCACCGATATGCCGATAAATTTCTTCATTTACTGTAATTTTTTGTTAATTTTCTGTAGTTTTCTGTCAATGCTGTAATCTTCTGAAATTTTTGTGTTTTTAGTAATTGTCTGTAATTTTTTGCATTTTATGTGATTTTATGCAATTTCCTGTAACATTCTGTAACTTTATGTTTATTTTTGTAATTTTCTGTAATTTTATGTAATTTTCGGTAATGTTCTGTAATTTTCTGTTATATTCTGTAAGATCTGGAAATTTCTGGAAATTTCTGGAAATTTACTTTCTGTACTACTTTACTACTGTACTACTGTTACTTTCTGTAGTTTTCTGTTATTTTCGTTTTTTTTTGTAAATTTTTATAATGCTCCTTAATTTTTTGTAATTTTCTGTAATTTTCTGTTTTTTCTCTTATTTTCTGTAATTTTATGTGATTTTCTATAATTTTCTGAAATTATCTGTTATTTTCTATTATTTTCTGTAATTATCTGAAATTTTCTAAAATTTTCTAGAATTTTCCGAAATTCCTTAAAATTTTCCGTTATTTTCTGTAATTTTCAGTAATTTTCTAAAATTTTTAATAATTTTCTGTTATTTTCTGGAATTTTCCATTTCGATTCAACCAATTGACAAAAAATTTTTTTTTTTATTTCCTGTAATTTTCTGTTATTTTCTGTGATTTTCTGTAAATTTATGTAATTTTCTGTTGCTTTCTGTAATTTTCTGTTATTTTCTGAATTTTCGGTATTTTCTGAATTTTCTGTAAATTTCTGTTATTTTCTGTTTTTTTTGTAATTTTCTGTAACTTTCCGTAATTTTCTGAAAATATCTGTTATTTTCCAAATTTTATGTAAATTTAAGTATTTTACTGCAATTTTCGATATTTTCTGTCATTTTCTGTAATTTTTGCATTTTTTTCACTTTTTTTCTATTTCTTTATTAAGTTCTGAATTTTTATGAAACTTTAAGTAATTTTCTGAAATTTTCTGTAATCTTCTGTAACTTTCTCTAACTTTCTATTATTTGCTGTAATTTTCTGTAATTTTATGCAATTTTCAAAAATTTTCTTTAATTTTCTGCAATTTTCTGAAATTTTCTGTAATTTTCTTTAATTTTCTGTGATTTTCTGTAATTTTCTGTAAATTTCTGAAATTTTCTGTAATTTTCTGTTATTTTCAGTAATTTTTGGAAATTTTCTGTAATTTTCTGTAATATTTTGTAAATTTCGGTAATTTTTTGTAATTTTCTGATTTTCTAATTTTTCTGTAATTTTCAGTAATTTTCTTTTATTTTCTGTAATTTTCTGTAATTTTCTGTAATTTTCTGTAATTTTCTGTAATTTTCTGTAATTTTCTGTAATTTTCTGTAATTTTCTGTAATTTTCTGTAATTTTCTGTAATTTTCTGTTATTTTCGATAATTTTCTGTAATTTTCTGTAATTTTCTGTAATTTTCTGTAATTTTCTGTAATTTTCTGTAATTTTCTGTAATTTTCTGTAATTTTATGTAATTTATTGTAAATTTCTGTAATTTTCCGTAATTTTCTGTAGTTTTCTGTAATTTTCTGTAATTTTCTAAAATTTTCTATAAGTATCTGTAATTTTCTGTAAATTTCTGTAATTTTCTGTGATTTTTTGTAATTTTCTGTAATTTTTTTTTGCAATTTACAAAAATTTTCTGCAATTTTCTTTAACTTTCGGTAATTTTCTGTAATCTTTTGTAAATTTCTGCAATTTTCTGTAATTTCCTGATTTAGTAATTTTTTGAAATTTTCTGTAATTTTCTGTAATTTTCTGAAATTTTCTGTAATTTTCTGTAATTTTCTGTAATTTTCTGTAACTTTCTGTAATTTTCTGTAATTTTCTGTAATTTTCTGTAATTTTCTGTAAATTTCTGTAAATTTCTGTAATTTTCTGTAATTTTCTGAAAGTTTTCGTTATTTTCTGAAAATTTTATGTAATTTTCTGAAATTTCGTTGAGTTTCTTTTATTTTTTATATAAGTTAACCACTTGATCGGTATTTGACGAACGGTTTTTGATTTTTGTAATGTTGGTTTTTGCATATCGGTGTTATTGTATATTCATGGAGAAAGAATATGAAAATTGGAAATTGATAAAAATTGATAGACGAACCCGTCCGGAGTATACTTTTTCGGCACATGTTATAGTTCATTGTAGAGCTACCTCTATCCCTGTCTTACTTCTCCTAAATAAAGAAATGTTGCGGAATCAAAAATGGGGAACGTTTATTAGTTTTCTTCGCACAAATCCATCAATCAATCCATCATTAATCTGTATATACACCTGTAAGTTTGTATAATTCTATGTAATTTTATGTTATTTTCTGTAAAATTCGGTGACTTTCTGTAATTTTCTGTAATTTCTGGAATATTCTGCTGATTTCTGAATTTTTTTCTGTAATATTCTATTGACTTCCGTAATTTTCTGTCATTTACTTATTATTTTATGATATTTTATGTCATTTTCTGTACGTTTTTAAAGATTTCTGAAAATTTCTGTTAGTTTCTGTAATTTTCTGTAATTCTTTATTTACTGTAAATTTCTGTTATTCTTTATTTTCTGTAGATTTCTATAATTTTAAGTTATTTGCTGTAATTTTCTGTAATTTTATGCATTTTTTTTAATTATCTTTGATTTTCTGAAATTTTCTGTAATTTTCTGTAATTTTCAATTATTTTCTGTAATTTTCTGTAATTTTCTGAAATTTTCTGTAATTTTCTGTGGTCTTCTTTAATTTTCTGTAATTATCGGCAATTTCTGTAATTTTCTGTAATTTTGTGAAATTTTCTGTATTTTCTGTTGTTTTTTGTAATTTTTCTGTTATTTTGTGTAATTTTCTGTAATTTTCTGTAACTTTCTGCATTTTCTGTAATATTCTGTAATTTTCTGTAATGTTCTGTTATTTTCTGTAATTTTCTGTAATTTTTGTAATTTTCTGTAATGTTCCGTAATTTTCTGTAATTTTCTGTGATTTCCTCATTTTCCTGTAATTTTATGTCATTTTCTGTATGTTTCTGAGATTTTATGTAAATTTTTGTCATTTCCTGTATGTTTTGAAAGTTTTCTGAAATTTTCAGTTAGTTTCTGTAATGTTCTGTAATTTTCTGTGTTTTTCGGTAATTTTCTGTAATTCTTTTTTTTGTAATTTTTTGTTATTTATTGTATTTTTCTGTTGTTTTCTGAATTTGTTTGAAATTTCTGTCATTTTCCGTAATTTTCTGAAAATATCTGTTATTTCCTGTAATTTTATGTGAATTTAAGTATTTTATGTTATTTTTGTTATATTCTGTCATTTTCTGTTATTTTTGCAATTTCCTGACCTTTTTTTTATTTTCTATTTCTTTATTAAGTTCTGTAATTTTCCGCATTTCAATGGATTTTTCTGTAATTTTCTGAAATTGTCTGTAATTTTCCGTAATTTTCTGTAATTTTCTGAAATTTTTTGCAATATTAATTTTTTTTTGTAATTTTTTTGAAATTCTCTTTAGTTTCTTGTAATTTTCTAAAATTTTCAGTTATTTTCTGTCATTTTCTATAATTATCTGTAATTTTCTGAAATTTTCTGTAATTTTCTGTATTTTTCTTAAATTTGGATTTTTGGTGTAATCACCGCGATTACTTATACTTCGAAGTTATCGACGTTTTTCTGTAATTTTCTGTCGTTTTCTTGAATTTTCTGTAAATTTCTGTAATTTTCTGTAATTTTGTGTAATTTTCTGTATTTTTTGTTGTTTTTTGTAATTTCCTGTAATTTTCTGTATTTTTCTGTACTTTTATGTAATTTCCTTTAACTTTTTGCAATTTTCTGTAATTTTCTGTTATTTTCTTTAATTTTCTAGAATTTTCTGTAATTTGCTGTTATTTTCTGTAATTTTCTGTAATATTACGTAATGTTTGTAATTTTCTGTAATTTTCCGTGATTTTCTGTAATTTTTAGTTATTTTCTGTAATTATTCTGAAATTTTCTGAAATTTTCTGAAATTTTTTGTAATTCTCTAAAGTATTCTGATGTTTTCTAGAATTTTCTGTAATTTTTTGTTACTTTCTGATTTTTTTTTATTTTCTGTAAGTTTTGGATTTTTTTACAATTTCTGATTTTCCCTTAATTTTTTTGTAATTTTTGTTTATTTTTTGTAGTTTTCTTTTTTTTTTCTAGTTTTCTGCAACTTTTTGTTACTATTGCTTATTTTGAGCAGTTTTGTAAACTTTTATGTTATTTTCTGTTCGCGTTTGTTTTTTTTTGTCATTTTTGTCGTTTTTATTTTTGTCATTTTTGTCGTTTTTGTCATTTTCATTTGAATATTAAATTGATCTTCATAAATTGTCTGGGGTTGCCTTTTAATACCTGGCTTTATTTAGGATTTTAGAATGTAAATCAGCTCTATATTACACAGAAATCCACGCAGACGACAAGCAGTCTAGAAGTGTACCTCTCTAGACTGTTACTTCGACAAAAAGCAAAAAGTAAGTATTGCGAAAAAAAAGTTCACAGGGTAGCCGTATAAATATTGCCAAAGAACGATCCACCCACTCCAGTTGCACGCAGGTGGCTTAAGTGGGTTAAGGTGTTTCAGTGTTTTCAGTTTGGTGTAACATTTTATCAATCCCTTCTATATTGTATTTTTTTTCCAACCGGATTGATTTCGTTCTATTCGCGAGTATGTGGGACTGAAAACGTTAAACTGTGTTGTGCGGCCAACTGTTGCAATAGAATTGCTCCCGCGATCCCTGGCTTTAGCCAGGAGAAATCCCAAACCAATAGTGTAAGTGATTTTCCCTCCGAAACCGAAGCTCAGTTCGGTTTGGTTTCTGAAAGCAAAATACCAAAATCAACTTGGATTGGTTGTGTGAGAAAAAAAACCAAGCAAAACAGCAAAACTAAAACAGTATCACCGTATTCGAAACATGAGAAATTGCAACCGCACATTGAAGAGAAGAAACTGTGCCAAGATGATGTTTCACCCTCATTCTTAGAAAAAGTGGGTGGAGGTGTGGGAGGAATCAAAGAAGAGGAAGAAGAGAGGGAAGGTGATTGTGGTTCTCTGATGTAAAGCAAAACTATTATCTTAAATAAAATAGAACATCACTTGAAATGGGGTGTGTGCGGTGTACTATAAAGTAGTTGGATGAGAAAGCGTCGTCGATGGAAAAAGTGTTTCCTAGAGGGTTGGTAAAAAAGTAAAAAGGGGGTGGAAAACTAACCCCCCCCCCCCCCCCCCCCCCGTTTCTTCAAGAGACCCCTTTAACGTCTTAGTGGATAGTGGAAAAACAAACAATTTATTGCTCTTGAGTGTGCTCTCTCCTCGACGTTGTTTGGGGTTGGTTTTTCTTCGGGTTTTTCCTCCTCACCAACAGCATCAGGTTGACAAAAGGCAAATATCGAGTGTTGTTGTGCTCTGAAGAGCAAAGTTGTTGCAAATGGAGAAGAAAATTGAAACCGTAAGAAGGGAAAACAAAGATGCAGCTTTTATTGCATAACAGAGTAGAGCAGTTCGATCGCCCCCTAGATGACACTGGAAAAAGAACGAAAGAAGGTCGTAATTTGTTTCGGAGTAGGACCGCATGAAAGTTGGGTAAATTGAATCATATTTCCGTTAAGTTTTTGGGTTTCTTCGGTAGCTCAGTTTCCGGATATGGTAGAAGTGTTGGTTACGGAAAATTCAAATACTTTTTCGGGAAAAATTGAGCACACCATGGCAATGGTGTGTGAAATCGAGACCTCTTACCTCCTGCCCACCACCCCCCTTCAGTCTTGGTGTTTTAGAATCACGAGACGAGAAAATGATTCGATTTTCTACTTGAAAAGAGTTTAAGTACTTTGTTTTGCTGATTTTCATAGAGTTGATAAGTTTAAAGAAAAAGAAAATTGAAACATTCCTCCGTGACGTGAAATCGCTCTCTGGACTTTTCTGAACTGTTTTCATTGTGGTATTTAGTAAACCAATTTTATTTGAAATAAATAAAAAAATAACAGCAACGAATGCAAATCGAATTTCCTTCAAAAAGAATATAATTTGGTCAATAAAAAATTTAGTTGTTTGTGTTGTGAACGGTTACTTTTGTGGCTTGAATTCACGCTAGAAATTACCATTTTTAACTTTATTATATACCACTTCGATTTTCTGTTCTCTCTGTGAAAATAGGATGTCTGTGTAAGTGTCTTAAAACAAGTTGTTAAAAAAACAGTTACCCAAAATTTGATGTGCGTAAAGCATGGATCACGCAAAATCTGGACGCATTAAAAAGGGTCTATCTCGGAGCTATGTGAACGAATTAAAAATGTTTTCTAATCAAAATGTAGGTTTTTTATTGCACTTCAAAGCAAAAATAAGAAAAAAATTATTCCGATGGTGTTTTAATGAAATTTTGAACTTTTCGTCGAAAACCACTCATGATAGTTTGGACACCCTATTCACTGACCTCAGCAGCCATTTTGTTCCACAATCCTTCATCTCTGATGCATCCCGAGTCGTCCTACCATTCTTCTTCATCTTCTGCTTGACAATTGCCCAAAATTTTGCGATAGGGCGGAATTTAGGGGCAGTTGGGTGGGTTGATGTACTTTTCGACAAAATCCACCCGTTGGTCCGATACCACTGTACATATCTCTTAGCTGTAGTGGCAGCTTGCCAAATCTGGCGAAAACTTTACTGGTCCTTTGTGAGATCTAATGTACGAAAAAAAGTTTCTTAAGGCACTCCTCCTTATAAATTTCGGAGTCCATTTATTTATTTTTATTTACATAGTATTCCGTCTCACGACATAACTTTTTTTTTTTTACAATGTATTTATTTCAAACGGCTCATACACTGGGTTTAAAGGAGCCAAAATCAGTTTTTATTACGTTTTATAGTTATTCTCTAGTAAATACTATTGTACATAGCAGATAGAAAAGTAAAAGTATTAAAGACGTAGATCGATAGGGGGTTGAATTTGGTTATTTTATTTATTTACATAGTATTCCGTCTCACGACATAACTTGACGAACATAATTCCCTAACATTCACTCGGTCCATGGCAACCGATCTCCAATTCCTCGGGCACCCCACGTTTGCCAGATCATGCTCCACTTGTTTTGCAGGACAGTCGTCCGGCATTCTCGCAACATGTCCCGCCCCAGCGTATCCGGCCAGCCTTCACCACCTTCTGGATACTGGGTTCGCCGTAGAGTCGCGCGAGCTCGTGGTTCATCCTTCGCCTCCACACTCCGTTCTCCTGTACGCCGCCAAAGATGGTTCTTAACACTCGTCGCTCGAATACCCCGAGTGTACGCAGGTCCCTCCTCGAGCAATATCCCATGTCTCGTGCCCGTAGAGAACAACCGGTCTAATAAGCGTCATATACAGGTTACACTTCGTGCGGGGGCAAAGTCTTCTCGACCGCAGTTGCTTGTGGAGTCCATAGTAGGGCACGACTTCCGCTGATAATTCGCCTCCGGATCTCACGGCTGGTGTCATTGTCTGCGGTCACCAATGAGCCGAGATAGACAAAGTCTTCGACTATCTCCAGCTCGTCGCCGTCGATCGTGACCTTGTTATTACTGGACAGGCGGGTTCGGTCGGTCTCGGATCCGCAGGCCAGCATGCCACTTTGTCTTGGACGTATTAATCATCAACCCAATCCTTCCTGCTTCGCGTTTCAGTTTGCGGTAGATCTCCTCCACCGCCGCAGATGATCTGCCGACTATATCAATGTCATCGGCAAAGCAGATAAGTTGACTGGATCTGTTGAAAATCGTGCCCCGCATTTCGCCCACCGCTCGTCGAATAACTCCTTCTAGCGCCACGTTGAACATCGTGCAGGATAGACCATCACCTTGTCGAAGCCCCCTGCGCGATTCGAATGAACTCGACAATTCACCCGAAATCCGCACACAGCACTGCGTTCCATCCATCGTCGCCTTGATCAGTCTGATCAGCTTCCCGGAAAAGCCGTACTCGTCCATGATTTTCCATAGCTCGTTACGGTCGATCGTGGCGTATGCGGCTTTGAAGTCGATGAATAGATGGTGCGTAGGGACTTGGTGTTCCCGGCATTTTTGGAGGATTTGCCGTAATGTGAATATCTGGTCCGTCGTAGACCGTCCTTCCATAAAGCCGACCTGATGACTTCACACGAATCTGTTTGCTTGTGGCGTTAGGCGGCGGAGTAGGATTCGGGACAACACTTTGTAGGCGGCATTGAGGACAGTGATCGCTCGGTAGATCTCACAGTCCAATTTGTCGCCCTTCTTGTAGATGGGGCATATTACCCCCTCCTTCCACTCCTCCGGTAGCTGTTCTATGTCCCAGATCCGGATTATCAACCGGTGTAGGCAATCGGCCAACCTGTCCGGGCCCATTTTGATGAGTTCAGCTGCGATGCCATCCTTCCCAGCCGACTTGTTTCTATTCAGCTGGCGAATGGCCTGCTTAACTTCACTCATCGTTGGGAGTGGCTCCTCTTCGTCGTTGGCTACGCCGGCGATGTACCTTCCCCCACCGTCTTGATCTCCTGCATGTGCGCCGTTCAGGTGTTCATCGAAGTGCTGCTTCCACCTTTTGATCACCTCACGATTGTTCGTCAGGATACCCCCGTCCTTATCCCGGCACATTTCGGCTTGCGGCACGAAGCCTTTGCGGGATGCGTTGAGTTTCTGATAGAACTTTCGTGTTTCTTGGGAACGATGCAGCTGCTCCAGCTCCTCGAGCTCCTCCTCCTCCAGGCGGCGCTTTTTCTCCTGGAAAAGTCGGACTCGCTGCCTCTTCCGCTGTCGGTGATTTTCCACATTTCGACGGGTGCCTCTTTGCACTACTGCCGCCCGCGCGGCATTCTCTTCGTCCATTACCCTCCTACACTCCTCGTCGAACCAGTCGTTCCGTCGAGATCGCTCCACATAACCGATGACGTTCTCCGCAGCACTGTTGATGGCTGTTTTGATGGTATCCCAACAGTCCTCGAGAGGGGCTTCGTCAAGCTCGCCCTCTGCCGGCAGCGCTGCTTCGACCGATTGCGCGTAGTCTGCCGCGACCTCAGGTTGCTTCAGTCGCGCGATATTTAACCGAGGCAGGCGCCGGTTTCGCGTGTTGTTCACTACGGAGAGTTTTGGGCGCATCTTCACCATCACCAGATAATGGTCCGACTCGATGTTGGCGCCCCGACAGGATCTGACGTCGATGATGTCCGAGAAGTGCCGGCTGTCGATCAAAACATGGTCGATCTGTGATTGAGTTTGGTACGGTGATCTCCAGGTGTACTTGTGTGGGAGGCGGTGCTGGAAAAAGGTACTACGTACGGCCATTTGTTTGGAGGCGGCGAAATCAATAAGTCTGAGGCCGTTTTCGTTGGTCAGCTGGTGTGCACTGAACCTTCCAATTGTCGGTTTGAATTCCTCCTCCTGGCCGACCTGAGCATTGAAATCCCCGATGACGATCTTGACATCATGTTTTGGGCAGCGGTCGTATTCACGCTCCAGTTGCGCGTAAAATTCGTCTTTGTCGTCACCGGTACTTCCGAGGTGAGGGCTGTGCACGTTGATGATGCTGATGTTGAAGAACCGGCCCTTGATTCTCAACCGGCACATTCGTGAGTTGATCGGCCACCACCCGATCACGCGCTTTTGCATCTTTCCCATCACTATAAAAGCTGTTCCAAGCTCGTGTGTGTTGCCGCAGCTCTGGTAGATGGCACGACCATCTGGATACGTTCGTACCGTGGAGCCCTTCCAGCATACCTCCTGCAGCGCTACGATGTCGAATTTGCGGCTCTTCAATTCGTTGGAGAGCACGTGGGTACTGCCCACAAAATTTAAAGATCGGCAGTTCCATGTTCCAAGTTTCCAATCGCTAGTCCCTTTTCGTCGCGTGGGTCTTTGCCATTATCTGTGGGTGACATTATCTCAACATTATTTGTTCGGTGAGCTTTTAGATGATCATTTTGCGCGTCTTTTGTGGAAAACGGATTACCGTAAAACGGGATAACATTACTCGCCAGGGTAATTTTGACCAATATGAATTTTTCCACATAATCATAGATTACTAAGTCTAAAGTTAAAATATCTCAAAACCTATTTTTACGTTTTAAAACCTAAAAGTTGAAATTTAAATTGGGAAAAAATGGTTTTTTTTTTAATTTCAAATGTAAGTTAAAATGTTATTCCACAATCTTGAAATATCTATTTTTCAAAGGCTCGCAAACAAACATCCTTCCTGATGAAATCATAGCATTTAGAAGCAGCAGATTGATTTATGTGACAGTTAAACTTTTTTCTTTTGTGAATGTATAGTTTTGATGTAGTTTTGTTGTATTTTGAGGTAAATTTTTGATACTATAAAAAAGGGATATTTTCCAAGAGTAAGCCAGTCTAGGACAAAAGGCAAAAAACCCCATCAATTGGTAAAGTTTGAAGGTAAAAATTAAAAGAGAAAAATGTGAGGGAATTGAACGGAGGCAAAATTTCGTTTTATTTGTTATTAAAATTTTAAGATTAGTGTTAAAAAATTTAGCCGCTTAGTTTCTGCAGCATAATTGTCCATCTTTCGAT
The DNA here is from genome assembly GCF_029784155.1 of Uranotaenia lowii. Lineage (NCBI taxonomy): Eukaryota > Metazoa > Arthropoda > Insecta > Diptera > Culicidae > Uranotaenia > Uranotaenia lowii. The sequence goes on along the minus strand of NC_073692.1, from coordinate 373,757,284 downwards.
TTCAATTGTTGTTCAGCCTTAACCTTAATGTGATGTTGCGATGTTGTTTTTTTGGACCACGAAGAAATCTAAACCAAGATCAAGAAAACTCGTCAAAACCGTAGACTGATCAATGTTACCCCAAAGCATCAAATTCTAAACAAAAACGAAATCGGTTTTCAAATCAAATTTTAATAATCGAAAAATATTGAAAAAAGTTATCAAACTTACCCCGGATTACGGTACCAAAATTCATTTTTGTTTTGAAGTTTTTATGCAATTTCTGTTGAAAAATGACTCTTTTTGAGCTACAATAACTCCAAATAACTTAAAATTGCAATCCTCACAATAAAAAAAAGTATATTTTGGGTGTATTCTTGTATCTTTACTGTAGATAAGTTTACACTTTGAGTATCGTTTATTCCAGATTTTCTTGATATATCCAGGCTTGCTCATAAATCCAATAATTATTCGAGATTAGTCAAATCTGGCCAGGATACCCAAGTTTTGTTTTAATTTCCCGGATTTTTCCCGGGTTTATTCAGACTATTTGCTTAATCGAATAAAAAAATCAGATTTATCTTTGAGATTTTTTACATTTTGTGTTAAAAACGGTTAAAAAAAAATTCAAGATGAACAAAAATGTTTGTAGAATTCTTAGCTACGATCTCGATACTGATACGATTCTGTGAATCAATGAAACCTTTCAATTTCAAGTAGTTTTCTTATTTTTTCTTCTTGTATGCTTTAGAATAGTGCCTAAATTTTGTTCAAATGTGCCCTTTATTCAAACTTTTCAAAAATTGCTCAAAATTGCCCGACCATTTAGTAGTATTACATTATACATTACATTATTATTATTCTGGTTGAAGACTCAATGAGCACATTTTACTCATTGCGTTTAACAAGACAATTTGCGACCAAAATACAATCTTTGAATAGTCATAACTTTTTTGTTTTAAGTCCAATCGAGTTTCAGTCTTCAGGTGAAATGTTAGTCTTAATTGAAATTTTAATAAAATTGACATAACTAAGCAATCGATTGGTAAAGAAAAAAATGGATGTAAAACCAGTATTTATGCCTCTTCAGAACACAATGTCTCAGAATCCCTCTCACACTTGAGATTCAGTGCAACCCTTTTCCGTTGTCAGATTCAGCTCAAATTTGGCATATGGCCTTCTGATGATTTCTTTTGACCATCCAAGACTTTTTTGCAAGTATTTTGATTTTAAAATAGGTATTTATTAAGACGAATTTGATAAACTAAATAAAAAATATCCTAAATTGTAATTTTGAATAAGGATTAAACCGTGAATAGCTCTTCACACGATGATACAAACAAAAATCTGCATCTTTTGATGGCATTGGTATCACAAATATTTTACGCTAGGTACACAGTTTGGTCAGTTGAATACAAAATTTTCTATTTTCAATTTTTATACGAATTTGGTTCATTTTTCATTTTTTACGTGTAGGATTTAACCCAAACAAAATTTTTAAAAATTGAAAATATACTAATTTTGCGAAAATTTTTGGACCCAGAATTTATTTAAAATCAAATATGAAATTCTTGAATTGAACGTGGATTTTTTTCAAAGATCGCCCTTGTGAAACCTTTAAACATGATTTTTTTAGTCGGCCCCATACAAAAGTTTGTTTTCCACATCCTAATCTACCATTTGGAGGGTGAGCCCCCAGATTCCAGAAATTATGCAATTTTGGAACACCCTAATGTGCATATATGGAAATATGTAAACGAAATATGTAAACGAATCTTAATTAAACTTCAACGTATGCTGGATGCTGTATTAAGAATTACAACTTATTCACAAGAAAAATATAAAAAACTTGAATAAGATTTAATCAATGCGAATTTATAAGTGAATTTTTTTTATTTAATCATCAAAATGCTAGATTTTCAAACATTTTACCTTTCACCATACCGAAATTGTTGCGGATGTTTTTTTTACTATTTTATGGTATCCCGATCAGACTTTTAAGCAAAATTATACCTACATATGTTTGCTATCATTTCTTAGAAGCAAAATTTGACGTCATTTTGCCCGAATAAAAGTGGTACAGTGCAGTTTCAAATTAAATTTCCAAAGCACAGTTATGCCACTTTTTGGTAAGGAATGGGCATCGTCATGCTTTCAAAATTTTCAAAAAGGCAGATTTATCGAGGTACCAAAATACTTTCAGTAAAATCACAATTTAACTTCTGTGCTCCCCGCATATTGAATCTGAGAGAATTTTTTTAACATTCAACCCCTATTATTCTAGCAAAATTACTCATCTTCAAAGGCATGGCACCAAAATTTGGCAACGGCTAACTGCCAACAACATTTAAAAAATCATCTCTTCATTAAACTTTTCAAAGCAAATAATAAGGTAGATAATGATTTGAAAAACATAACAACACTTTCCATGTTTGTACTGATAATGTCAATTGATGCGATGGCTCCAATGCGTGAACCTCTTTTCCATTCATACTTGTGCTATACATCAAAACAAACATGCATGCATGCATAATTTGCACCACCAACAAGCACCGTGACGTGTTTTCGAGTAGCAGCGTAGTTGCAGAAAAAAGTAAAATAAAAAACTTCGACTAATGAATGGGTAATTTGCAATCGGTGAATGGGTGGAATTGTAGGGTGGAGCTGAGGAAGCAACTTGATGAGGTATCATGAATAAGCTCCAATGTAAACATTCCCTCATCAGCTTTATGAGTGTTTTATTGCAGAGTTTATCACTGCGCTTTTTTTTTTTATTTTGGAGGAGGGCTTGTTATTATATGACCGTTGAAATTCAACGAGCAGATTGTCGATAAGCAATTTGATTTAATTTTAGTATGGGTGTAACAATAACTGAAAATTAAATATAAAATATAAGCTTCCCAATAATCTAAGAATGTGTTCTTTAACTTAAACTTTTTATTAGGAGATTCATGATTTATGAAACAAAGCACAAAAAAAAGGAATTTTCAATAAAACATAATGAAAAGATCATGCTTAGCATCAAAAAGGCGCCTAATGATGTTCCCTCTGTAAGCTTGATTGGTAATAGAAGCATCTGAATGGGATGAAAATTTCAAAAATAGCATCGACCATAAAGCTGCTTCTCACATGGGGGCTTTTCAAACTCTTGCAGTGCCTATTTTGGGGAGCATTCTCGCATATCAGTTCCAGCTGGATGGCACCCAAATCAGGCTCCTCGGGTCCTGTCCTCCATTTTCTGATTCACTACCCTCATCGCTTCCTAAAATTCTTGGTACGCAAAACGCGCCCCGGATTAGACGCAGAACACACACGCGCAGAAAGCTTCGACCTATTCCGATGCAATCATCCATGCTCCGACAAATTTTCATCAAAACCATATTACTTACGGTATAGTGGGGCCGTAATAAAGCTCGGAGCTTCCTCAACCATTCGCCTTTTCATAAATGGTTGGATTGGGAAAAAAATCTGCCCGGTTTTGGTTGCGTATATGCTAATGATAATAATAATAATAATCCTGGCTGGCATCCCCTCATGCAATCTCAAACATTCATAGCTTGTGTGTGAAAACACGTGCGTGCATGTGATTCACAGAAGTTTTTCTCCGAGAAATGTCCGACACGATTTGTGGGAAACAGGCAAGCAGGTAAAGCTCAGTCGTAAACAAATCCTTTTTATAAGGGTTGTGCTCTACCTTTGGGATAAATATCTCAATAACAAAATTAGCGAATCGTATCCGAAAGTAAATCAAACTGGAAGATTTGTAAAAGGAATTTTTTTGAGGAAATGTTGATTGCATTCTTCGAAGCGTTTTGAGTTAAGTTGCTGAGCATCATGAGCTCCAGAAATTTCAGAAAAAACTCTATGGCAATTCGATCAAAATCGATTTTGCATCATCAAGTATTTAAAATTTTTAATAAAAGATGATTCGGGGGGTCTGAAGATTATTCAAATGCAAAACAATACATTCTGTGTCAAAAAAAAAACGAAAGCTGAGAAAATTTTACTTTTTTATGTTACGATCATAGTCGTTTTAACATAATTATGTCAAAAATGACAAAATTGACAAAAATGACAAAAATGACAAAAATGACAAAAATGACAAAAATGACAAAAATGACAAAAATGACAAAAATGACAAAAATGACAAAAATGACAAAAATGACAAAAATGACAAAAATGACAAAAATGACAAAAATGACAAAAATGACAAAAATGACAAAAATGACAAAAATGACAAAAATGACAAAAATGACAAAAATGACAAAAATGACAAAAATGACAAAAATGACAAAAATGACAAAAATGACAAAAATGACAAAAATGACAAAAATGACAAAAATGACAAAAATGACAAAAATGACAAAAATTACAAAAATTACAAAAATGACAAAAATGACAAAAATGACAAAAATGACAAAAATGACAAAAATGACAAAAATGACAAAAATGACAGAAATGACAAAAATGACAAAAATGACAAAAATGACAAAAATGACAAAAATGACAAAAATGACAAAAATGACAAAAATGACAAAATTGACAAAAATGACAAAAATGACAAAAATGACAAAATTGACAAAAATGACAAAAATGACAAAAATGACAAAAATGACAAAAATGACAAAAATGACAAAAATGACAAAAATGACAAAAATGACAAAAATGACAAAAATGACAAAAATGACAAAAATGACAAAAATGACAAAAATGACAAAAATGACAAAAATGACAAAATTGACAAAAATGACAAAAATGACAAAAATGACAAAAATGACAAAAATGACAAAAATGACAAAAATGACAAAAATGACAAAAATGACAAAAATGACAAAAATGACAAAAATGACAAAAATGACAAAAATGACAAAAATGACAAAAATGACAAAAATGACAAAATGACAAAAATGACAAAAATGACAAAAATGACAAAAATGACAAAAATGACAAAAATAACAAAAGTTAAAAAATATTACAATAGTTATAAAAATTACAAAAATTTCAAAAATTTCAAAAAATTTTAAAACGAACACACTCACCTGAATTTAGTTATATTATTCATTTTCGAGTTCTATAACAATTACAAGGGAACAGAATTTTGATGCCTGCATTTTAACAACTGATTTCGAAAGATTTTGGCGTCCTGCATTCGAATCTTTTGTCCGATTTTGTCTATCACCTCTAGGATTCAGATTTTGCCCAGATATTCTTGTTTCAGTTATACAACGCTTTGAAAAATGATTAAAATCCCTAATTTAATTGGAGAAAACTGTTTTTATTCCGATTCCCCCGCCATGATGAAAACCAAATATTGAAACTCAATTTTTATGACTTCAAACGTAATTCATTTACTATCATTCAGTACCTTTTTCAAACAACTTGGGAAATGCTTTTCCCAGCAAAGGAAAATTCTAACTTCATTCATCGATGCTTGTGGCCAACTGACAAAACCGCTCCCAGTAAAACCACCCGAAACTTGATTTGATATTCAGAGAAGTGAGTTAGTTAGTTTGCACCCAGCTTATGGAGGCATGGCTTAAAATTTGCCAGCGTTGAATTGGGTCCAACATTTTGCAAGATCAGCACAATGCTACCTTCCTCGAGTAGTGGGGTACCTAGCTACTGGTTTCGCGTTTTGGTCTGATTATTTACTAGTGAATCTGGCACCAAAATTTACTCGAAACCGAGACGCGGAGAGAAACCCGAAGCCACAACAACAGTTTCAAATAAATGAATTTGGTAAGGGTGAGTTGAGTTGGAAGGGAAAGGATGGAGAGGAAGGACTGTTCAAAAGCAAAAGCTTCAATGAACTTCATTCACACGAACACGAGTCGCCATAGTCCCATCATCGCTAGCGAATTCTCATGAAATTTTACTCATAGCCCCTCCAGGAAGATCTCTCTAATGAATGGAACAATGCGGTGGCAATTGAACGAAACGCACCACATTGCCTCGGAACGAGGATGATTTGGGACGAAGCGGGATGAATGAAAAAAAGGGGAAAAGAGAAGACCTTCCCGTGAAATTGTCCACTGGCCAATCCCGGGCTCAGAGTTACTTAGTCACAAAGAGGAGGGAACACTATGAACTACATTCATAGGTCCTTCTACCTACTAGAGTCTCTCGTATGACACAGAGAAACAGAACAGCTCATCAGCCGGTCTTTTTCTCTACGTAGTGAAGCAGAATCACTACATATTAAGTTACTGGTTCAGATTTAAATGTTTACTGACGTTTTCGATTTGCATAAAGATTATTATGAATATACGAGAGCTCCTCTTTCTCAGCTGGTCATAATGATCAAAAGTCGGCAGAACTTTTCCAAAAAATTTCCTAAAATAGCAAGTTGGAAAATTATTCAAAGATTCTGCATCCACAAACAAAAAGTTGGGAAATATGAACAGTCGTAAATCTTTTCTGATTCGATGTCGCAAAAATGGAGTGTTCCCAAAACACATAAGCAACAATTTTCAATGTGTTTATCCTCTGATAGAAGAAAACAGTCCATACCTATCAAGGCTCGAAAGATGTATAAACAGGTTTAAAAAAGCTGTTTTAAACATTGAAATAAAACACACATATTTTAAAATCCGCACCCTCAAACACCATCATACCGCCGTCGCTACTCAGATAACCACTTCAGTCTCACCAGAAATTAGTCTCCCATTTTTCTCCAGTCAGAATACATTCTACGAAAAGAACTTGAGTCAACAATCAGCAAAAACAAAACGAAAGTTTTCTCAAATTTTAGAACCAAATGAAAATGTTCTAAACAACAATTCCAAAGCAATACACAATGCTACGACCACAGATCTGCCCCCAGAAACGTTGGCACTTTTAAGTCTAGGCCCGAAATTTGCTCTTCCAATCGAAAACTTGCATGACGTCCAGATCTTTCATCTTATTGCAGACGTAGAATTGATTCTAGAATCGAATTCCAATTCCAACGTTCGTAACAGAAACAGGTGTGGCATTGCCAACATTATACAAAACCACATCTATAGATCGAAAAATCTGTACTCATATCGAAATCCAACAACAGTTTTTCTCGACAAAGCACGAAAATTGACACAACTGTTTCTTAAAAATAATCCCAACATAACAGTTATCCAATCTGATAAAGGAAATAAAACTGTCATCATGCTCACGGATGATTATAGAAATAAAATGACCACCTTAGTCTCCGACCAAAAAACTTACAGCCTATTGAAAAAAGATCCAACTACAAGTTTTGAAAAAGCAAATAACAATATAGTAAAAAGGCTCGCTGACTTAGGTCTCATTGATAAACCACAAAATTTAAACTGACTGCAAACAATTCAATTTGCCCAAGGATTTACGGACTTCCCAAGGCTCACAAATCTGGATTGCCTCTTCGACCAGTGGTTCCAAATATGACTGCTCCTTCATACAATTTATCAAAATTCGTCGGCAAAATAATCCAGAAATCAATAAAAAGTTCTTACAACATAGTAAATTCCTACGATTTCTGTGACTTCATCAGTTCTGTAACATTACCTGAGGGCTACATACTTATATCGCTAGATGTAGTATCCTTATTTACATGTATACCGAAGGATCTAGTTCTCCATGACATAATCTACAATTGGGATAACATCCGTGAGAATGCACATAACATCAGTCTAGATCTATTCCTGGAAGTTGTTGAATTTTGCATTGATTCCAGTTTCTTCAGGTTCAACAACAAGTTTTACAGACAATCTTTTGGAACTGCGATGGGAAATCCACTTTCTCCAACTCTTGCTGATCTAGTTATGGAAGGATTATTGAACGCTGTCATACCAAGTTTAGATTTCACTCTTCCGTTCATCAAAAAATATGTCGATGATCTTATCACCGCTATTCCCCCATGTAAACTACAATATGTAGAGGAAAAATTCAACGGCTACAATCCCAATATCCAGTTTACAAGCGAAGTGGAAGAAGACCGCAAAATTCCGTTTCTCGACATGCTACTTACACGTTCAGATAACCAAACAATAAATACCAGCTGGTATCAAAAACCGATCGCAAGTGGAAGATTTTTGGACTATTTATCAGTCCGTCCGCTTCATCAAAAAATAAATGTCGCCAAGAATTTCATCAATCGAGTGGACAAACTTTCCCCTAACATGAATGAGAAATGGAAATTCCAAATCATGGACTCTCATTTAAAAATGAACAACTATCCCACAACTCTACGTCACAGCCTAATAAACAACAGAAATTCTCGTCCAACAACAAATGTTTCCGGCGAACAACAATACACATATAAATCGATCTCGTATATTCCCGGTTTAACAGATAAGATAGGAAAATTTTTGAAATCTGATTACTCTACAACTAAACTAGCGACCAAATCGATTTCAAAAATAAAACAAATCATGATAAAAGTTAAAGATGTTGTGTCAAAGGATGATTCGTCGAACGTTGTTTATAGTATACCGTGTAATGATTGCGATTCACAGTATATTGGTACACTAAAAGAACGGATTGGAGGACACAGGTCGAACAAGAAGGCGTTAGATAAATTACGGAGCGAAGGAGCGGACAAACACGACCCAAGAATGACAACATTAAAAGGACAAACAGCACTTCTGCACCACAGCATCAAACAAGATCACTCATTCAACTTGGAAAGGACCAAAATAATCGATCGACATAGATACACCTCTGGACTTCAAACACTTGAAATGTGTCACATTGCAAGGAACGGTAACACTGTCAACAAAAAGACTGATACGGAAGGGCTAAGTATCATTTACGCCGGTATTTTCAACTCCATGCAAAACAAACACCAATACACTCATACACAAAAAAACACATCTCATACACAACAATCAACAACAATCGATAGTGGTTAACGAAAGAACGAACAGGAAAACCAAAAAGTTCTCATTTTCTGATTACATTTCGAAAAGTTTTTTAAAAAAGTATCACCAAACGAAAACATCATTAGTTTGCAGTTTGCAATATATTTCCATCCGCTCAGCCAGTAAGTAGAAATATTCCATAGAAGCTTGCACGCAACTTAAAAGCTCATTCAATATTCTATGTTTTCACACCACAGACAACGAGACGACTTTTTCTTCAGGACAGTTTCATAGATTCGAAAAACATTCTGGACAATTAAAACGAAAAATTACTGTAAGTAGAATTAAAAGTTTTTAACATTCACATAGCTTTATATTATATAATTTTTTACTCTTTTTATCTGTATTGTCCTCAACATTTAATTATATAATATTTAATTTGTATTGTCCTCATAACATCAAAACAGTTAGAAGTTAAGAATAAGATTAGCTGATACAATAATTAATTTAAATTTTTTTTTTTGTAAACTTTCCAACTCGCCAGATTCCTTGATAAAGGCAAAATAAACATGCCGAAACGTCGGATGTAGTAAATAAACATCGTTTTATGATTTTTTGAGACTGAAATCGCCGAGAAACCTTTTCAACAATTTCCTTAAATATATACAGGTATGGAATGTATTCAAAAGAAAATGCAACACTTTCTTTTGTAATAAATTTTGAATGCATGGATGGAAATTACCAAAATTTCTAGTGAAGCTACTTAGTAATGTATAGTATGCGTGTAAATAGTTTGGTGATAATCTTTCAAATGGTTTTTGAGGTAGCATTCAATAAAGAAGCTCGTCGACAAATTTTTTTTGGCAGAATCGAGAAAAAACCAGGAAAGTCTCAGTGGGAGACATGAAAACAGCTGAAAATCAACTTTTCGACTAAAGTTCATAATGTGAAATGTTTAAAATTCCTAGAGGATCTAACAATGAGCTAAAATATGAAAAAAAAGTTAATTCTGATTGATTCTATGAATTGAAGGAATGTAAGAGGTTTTATCAAGCCTAACTCGAAAAAAAAGGGAAGTTATAATTTATGATCAATTTTACCGACTGGTTCGTCAAGCCGACTAATACATAGGCTTGACTTACCCAAGTAACATTAAAAGCTTTATTTCAGGCTACAAAACAAATTTTTGATTTTATAATGGGCTTTAGAAGTATAATAAAACTATTGGTGTTAGTTGGGTTTACTTCTACCAGGTAAAAAAGCTTTCAGCCGGTAAAATAAACAAAATACGGTGGTCAAATCGTGTGCAAAATATTTGGACCGCTAGCTTGAAGATAGAAGATTTCGTAAAAGACAGCAAAACGAACTCTTTAACGGACATCTCATAGGTTTCCAGCCAAAAACATTTCATTGAAAAGTCTCGCCGAGATGTTTAAGAGATAAACAAGGAGAAAAAAATTAAAAATTTGATGTCTTTTACTTAAAGAGGCTAATGATCTGTTGATGCTGCAATTTATTCGGTGAATCATAACTATTTACATGGTAAAAGGCTGAATATACGAAAAGACTGCTCAAAAGGCAACTTTCCCTGCATAGCATTTAAATCAGTATCGCAAAAACTGTGGTGAAGCGATAAAAAGTGAATAACGTTGTTTTTGTGCCAAAGGAGGACAAACAAATTCAAAATTTTGAGCAATGTTGACAAGAATGCTTCAAGAATCAGAAAACATTATCAAAATAAGCCTAAATTTTAAATAAAGGTGGTGCCCAAAAATTAAAATCGAAAAACTTCTTCATTGGACGCAATCTCATAAAACACTAGGCAGAACATCACAAAAAATTTCACATGTAAAAATTGAACTACTTAGCAGCTTCGCTAAAAATTGCATCAACTTGCATTCATGTATTCAAAAGTTATTCACAAAACAATGTGTTAAATTTTTTTTTCGAATACACTCCTTAATCAACCCTCCAATTTTTCTCAGTTTTCTTTAAGTTTATTATTTGAAAATTTACTCTTCCAAGATTTTTAAATACATAAAAATTATCTTTTCACAACATCTTCAGTTCCTTTGATTTTTCAACGATTAATTTCAAACTTTCATGAAACTATCTAAATTTTTTGTCTAACCCTCATCCGTATTAGATTTCATTACCCTAATCAGCACTAGGAGTGTCAATTTGACACCACAAGCTCAAATGGTTATAACTTTTGGCATGTTAAACCGATTTAAACAAAACTTACATCAAAAGAAACCTTGTAATGTCAGTAAAATATGTTTAGAACATTATATACAGCTGAAGTTACAAGTTTTCTCGTTATTCAGCATGAAAGAAAAAAAATCCGAAAAAACATGGCTCACGAAAACTGCTGTAGTTCATATATTACACGTCCAAAAAAATATTTGCCTTATGCATATGAAAGCTGAAGTTAATGCTTATATCATGAAGACAAGAAATATTTTTTTAATTTTTTTTTAATGAAATGGTCACAAAAATATCAAAAAAGTGATCTAAAAAACCTACTTTTTATTCGATTGCTAGTAAATACTGTTTGAGCGATGTTAGAGTTTTGAGAAAAAAAATATGACTACAAAATCTAATAAAATTCCAACATTTTGCTGTCTTTAGATTTTTTATGCAAATAAAATTTAATTTACTGGAATTTTTCAAAGTTCACTACATTGCGCGATTTTTTTACAAATTGAAATTTCATCTGTTTTTGTGGTCCACCGTCAGGTTGTACCCGGATTATCAGTGCTTTTACTTTGTTTGGACCAATAAAAAGTATATTCATTGGAAAACAAATTTAATCTACATTCTAGTGAGGTGCAACAATTCACGCTGTGAGATTTCACAAAAATATAAAATTATAAACGTAAAATTATTCCTGAATTTCTAGAACTACAAGCAGCGGTCCACCAAAACGTGTTTGTTTGCTCTCCGAGTAGGTACGGTGGGTGGTTATTCGGGCAGAGAGCGAAGCCGACAGATCAAGAAATGCACGACACGCATCATTATTTCGAAAAACACAAGTTTCGTTATGATAGTGGCTGAAAAAAAATCTGAAAACAACGATCATCGTTTCCGTTTTTGGAGATCAGTCCAGGATAGTTCGGGACCGGGACATTTTCGAACGTAACGAACTGTCACGACCGATGAGAATTCACTAGGGATTTTATTTGAATCCGAATTTTATTTGTTTTTGTCACTGGCAAGTCGCCCAACAAGCAATCGCTCGAAAGTGAAATCAAAATTGAATTTAGTAGGGAAAATACCGAAAAATTCAGTTTGCTTACGCAAGAAATATTACAATAAGTAAATTAATGATTTTCTTGTCTAATCCAATCATTTTTACTGTCCGAAAGTTGGCAGTTCCCAGAAAAAAATTAATTTCGAAAACAACTTGTATTTACCGCCATGTAAAAAAACAGCTATCATCACCCTTTTGTTAGTTCCGTTACTGAAATCTAGATAGCGCTGCATGTCAAAAAGTTTTGCTGCAAATCGCCAATAGAAAGAATTTGCGATAAGTTACATGGGTCGGTCGAGGTAATGCGCCATTTGAAAAGCCAAGAACCTTGCAGAGAAGCAAGTCGCGTTGATTGAGTTTTGGTACAAGAATGTGATTCTCAACATTTAAGGGATGTGAAATTCGGATAAGATGTGTGCTGATTGTATCTTTTTTTAACATTTGCTTATGGGTTGGAAGGCTTGGGCGTAGCTTAGCTTGGTTGACTGCTCACATCCACCTGTATCATTGAACCCGGAATTCAGATCATTTTCACAAAATAATCTGTACTGAAAATGTTTTTTATAGGTTACGAATGATATAATTTTTTGTCTCCCATTTTTTAAGAATGAAGTAGAACGAATTCCACTTCGCCAATGGTTGGCTGATTGACCGAGGCCATCAATTTTGTTCAAAGGTTCTCTCTCTGTGAACATCAATAACGGTGCTGGCCACGTCCTAGTAGTCAATAGAATAATTGGAAAAGAGAGAAAAGGATAAAAGAACTAATTTATACACTAGGATCGATGTCACCTATGGATCCATGCAAATATTTTTTTTGGGGATGAGTAAAAGCACATGATCTAGTGTGAATATCTTCATAAACAATCATTGATATCCGATACTCTATCGTTTTGACATTGCTGGCAGCAATTTGTGTGGTTGCGGCCAAGGTTACCATGACATCGAGCATATTGTTTGGTCGTGTGAGGTCCATCTTGTCGCTAGAACGAATTTCATAGACTTTCTTCGGGCCCGAGAAAAACCACCCTATGTTCCAGTGAGAGATGTGCTGGCCGTGATAGATTTGGACTACATGTTCGATATATACCTTTTCCTAAAAGCTATTGATCTTCGTCTATTATTCTTTTTATTTTCATATTTTCCTATCTATTTACTTTTCTATTCTAATAAAAAGTGATGAACTAGATTTAAGCACACAGTTGTAAACAAACAAAACGAGTTTGGCTCCTTAAAGCCTAAAGGTTTGAGCCGTTTCAAATAAAGATGTTACAAAAAAAATCATTAATATCCTACACTCCCGCCGATTTCTTAAGAAATTTGAAAATTCATCAGTTGAATGATAATTATGTTTATATGTTTTTTTCCCTGTTGGGAGAGTCCACTGCGGCCATTAAGTTGATCTATTGTTGTATTACCCCGCGTTATTATTTTTATTACTTTTTACTTTTTGCTACTTGACTTGAATGTCACCCTTCGTCACCATTTTCTCTACCACGCTGTTCAGTTGACTGTAGAACTGCTCTTTCTCCGCAAATTGGCAACGTCAGTTGACGCATAACGCTGGACTATTGTAAGGTTTCTAACCAGTGTTCTAAATCTGGCTATTGTTCATTCGTTTATCGGTTCCCATCTTAAAAAGGCCGACTGGGCCTGCGGGCTTAACAGGAAACCAACTCCTCTTGTCTGTGTCTTGTGTTCTACACAACGTTCCAAGTTTCAATTCGTGTTCGTGTTTTCGTGCTAAACGTCGTCGCTAAAGTTCCAGGTCGGTCATTTCTTTCGGAATCCGTAACAATTTTATAAATCGGGAGCAGTAGGTTGTTAGCCTAAAGTCCCTATCCCGCGATGGGGCTGCCATCTTGGACTTAGCGCTGGCGGGAGCCGCTTTTCGTAAATTCAGCCGCAAGTTTTGAAACATTTACTTTGTTGCCAGAATGTATTATGATCTTTCGGCTAAGAGTTGTCCAATAAAGTGTAATATTACACAGTTTGATAATTTGATTAGTGGATCACTGTTAAAGGGTGAAAGCAGCGAAATTTTGGGCCTTGAAAAACCTCCATACAACTAATGATCACCCCAATGTTCAACCGTTAAATAAAGTAGTGCAGATTGCGAAAACCAGCCACGATATTCGACTGGTTCGTCACTCGGTCAGATCGACTGCCTAATTGCCCAGATATTCCGATCAGCTGAGCATCGTCGTCGACTTCCTTCAACTTCAATCGTTCGGTCGGTCGTCCGTCACACAAAAACGGCACGGTCCCTAAATGAACGAGATTGAATCAACCTCAGCCAGAACAACGAATCGACGACGACAAGTGGCAAGCAATTAATGAAAATATGTAGATATGCTCGATTCACTTCCATTAGGTATTGGGATGCTGCAGGCTGCTGTCATTCATTCTTTCATTGGGAGGAGGTTGTTTTGTCTTGTGTGTTCCTCCTTTGTGGGGGTTGGACTGGGATTGGAAAAGTGTGGGAGGGGTCCGATGAGTGATTTAACGTTAGGGGTGTTCTCGGTTTTATTGAGCGAATCTGGGGGCATATCTGAGCGATCTAGGCAGATGACGGTGAGGTAAAACACCAGCTGGTCGTCGTAGAACGGCACAATTGCTGTGAAAGTCGCGTGCCTCTTCTAAGGGAAGGTCGAATGAAGACGCTGGCGCTGACGGCGACGATGAGCGGCGGCGTCTCGCGAAGGTGGCGGCGTCAAGTCTTTCGGAGAGTTGTCGTAAACATTGTTTTAATGGATTTTAAATATGCTCTCGAAACGTTAACGTTGGCAAAAAGTGGCAGTTGACACAGTTCAAATTTGCAGCTATTCCAGCAGTCGGTCAGTCTTGGAGCAGAAACTTGGCGAGCGGATGCAAAATCTTCTACTAACTGTTGGCAAAGAACTTTCAGATGACAGATGATCGAAATTGTGTTCTAAGTGAAGGTGCGGTCTGCGTCCACCGAAATTAATCTGCGTGTCGATCTCGGACGTTTCGGTTCGATTCGGTCAGTGACTTAGTGATGAAGGTTCAATTTATCACAATTCAAACAGTGAGCACGATTTTTGGTTAGCGCGGTCGAGAAAAATAAAACCCGATCGAGAGAGCACTCTCAACATTTCCGAAGGTTATGATCAAGTGTATCGATTTGTCACCATTTGCCGATGCCAAACGTGCAAATACAGCTTGTGAGCAAACATCGCAGGAAAGCTTCCTTCAAGAAAGAAAAACAACAAAACGGCTGAGCTAAAGTAGTGTGCCTGATTAATGTTTAACAGAGGCAAATGTTGAACTGAACAAACAACCCAAGCTGATGAAAAGAAGCACCTCAAACAGGAAAGGTGCTTCAAGCCAGTTTAGTTCTAGTGCAGTGAAGATCTCTCCCCACCCTTAAAAGTGATAAGTGATACTGAATAAAATGATCAAGCGAAAAGCTCTCATCTCGACAACGACGACGGTCATCACACTTCTTTATGGGCTGCTGAACTCGAAGGGATCCAGGTGAGTTACATAGGCAAGCACGCTCTTGATCGAGGTGATCGAGATTGATGTTTAGTGTATCGTGTATATGTAGTAACTGCTTACAGATGTGACTTGATGCTTGATTGCACCCGTCCTACATCGATTGCGACTCTCGCGATCGTGATGTGGTCGTAATTATGAACTGTACGCATGAGGTTAGTCTTTCCAAGGACAATCGGTATCTCTCATACAATTTGGTCAGACCAGAAGAGATTCACATAAGTGTAGCATGTGGTAAACGAAAACAAATCATAATTACTTATGTATATTATGGTGGCAATGGATGTATGGAATTAGATTAATTATCGAATTTTTAAATCCTGCCTTATACATTTTGTAGATAGGCCAAAAAATTGCTCTGACTTTATTAAGAGGTGCCTTAAAGTGCTCAAGGTTTCGGTTTTTTGACCTTCAAAAATCACTTAAGGGGGGCCAATGGAAATCTGATGTATCCTAGGAAAAAAATGATTTGGCCAAATACTTTCTGGGACATATACGGTTTTCTAAAAATCGGCCGGTTTTCCAAAAGTCAAAGTGTAATGAATTTATGAGTCATAACATTGCCTTTTTCGATTATAGTCCTTTGATCATCTTTATGTCATTCTCGATTTATACTAGTGAGCAAAATAAGAATAGTACCACTATGAGTTATGCTTGTAAAAATATGCATGATTGAAAATCATCAAAATTTTCTTCTACAATTTGTTTTGAATTGTTTAGTGGATAAATCAAGCTTAAGTTTACTTTTTTTCGGATGAAACAGTTGGCGTTGAGAACCAACAACATGAAAAAAGGGTGCGATATAAGAATAGTACCACTTATGTTCATCTACATAAATCATCTTAAAATTTACTTTGTAAAAGTTATGCACTTTTACACAGTAAATTTTAAGAAATAAGAAATGCTTATACGAACTTTTTCAATAGATAACTGCACTCTTAGGCGTTTTCTAGTATTCCAAAGGTTCTAAAAGAATTTTTTTTTTTAAATTCCCCCCGTGCTAAAGAAAACCCAGAATAGCTTTCTTAAGCGTGATCTCCAACAAAACTGTGTTGTAACACTAATTATGGATATGGGCCTAAATAGACCCGAAAAGCTAATATTGAGACTTAAATTGGTGTAAACAGCAAGATTGTGCTACCATCTACATATTGATACTGGAAAAAGTGTGGTACTTTCTGAGATTATCACAATCCGCGAACAGAAAAATTCAAAACTCTGGCGTGGACTGCCTTCATCAGGAAAAAATTTTTATTTTCTATAAAGACTTGCTCGCGCGAAAAATTGCTCAAATACAATAAGAACTGGACTTCGTAAACCTGTTGAATATGGACAATTAGTGAAGAACTCGAAATCCGCGCAGGTTGTTCGCTCATGTTCAGGATTTGTATCAAAAGCGAACACAGAAGTAAGCAAAGAATGATATTAAATAATTTTTCTCTTGACTTCATGCTAAATTGTGGAAGTCTGAATGGTGAGGTGAGGTAAGAGATTTTCACTACTGCTATCAAATGCGTTGATCGATTATCTTCGTATTTTTTTCGAAGAGAGATAAAAGTCTAAGGAATCCAATGCTGGTCTTGGTTATTTAAAAAAACAACTGCAAAATTTTCCAAAAATAGGATAGCACTAAGGTCGTACTTTTACCCCACCATACTCTACTATTCTTATTTCACACCCGTTTTTTTTTCATATTTTTGGTCCTCAACGCCAATTGCCTTATCCAAAAAATTTATGCTTGATTTATCCGTTGAACAATTTAAAACAAACTGTAGAAGAAAATTTGATGATTTTCAATCATTCATATTTTTACAAGCAAAAGTCATAGTGTCATAGTTATCGTAATCTTGTTTAATTATAGCATACATTTCCTCGCACTAAATAATTAACTTTTGTGTTCCCAGCATGATTGAAATTTTGTTCACGTTGAAGTTTCTTTGTTTTGCTGCCAGACGTGCTGAGAACAGTAGCGTCCATCATGGCCGTAGGACCCCCCCCCCCCCCCCCCCCATGAGGATTAAAAAATGCCAAGAAAAATGTTCTTCTCTAAACGAAAAATTCCGAATTCCAAATAAAATTTTGATGAATGACTAAAATTATTCAAGAGTTACAATCTCGACTCAGAGCCTTAAAATCTTATCCAAGGTGAATAATTCTACTACAGTTTTTAAAAAAAAAATTCTTACTCGTTGATAGAAATTTAGTTTCGAATATAGAATTCCAATAAGACAAGACTAAGCCCGCCAAATCGCCCAGATTTTGCGCAAATTTTTGTACTTTATTTGCAAAATCAAACAAAAGTTTAAATTGAGACATTAATGTTATGTATTTTGCGCCTGCATTTTTTGAGTAAATTTGATCAAAATCAAAAAGAACGATTTTTTTTAAACTAAAAAATATGATTTTCAATTGACTGATGTATGTCGATAAACAAAAGTCAAGTAATTTTCTCAATGTTTTTCATTTAATAAATTTGATATTTGCAGATATTCAAAAAAAAAAATCTTGGATTTGCACGGCCTGTATACTTGGGAAAAAAAGTTCTAGAAAGCTCTCGCTTTGGAGGTTTCAAATTTGCTTATAATCAATAAAATTTGATGTCTGTGGATTCTGTATCAAATCCAGTTTATCGTACTGAACTTCAATTTGGATCATCATTAAAAAACTCCTTTGCATTTTGCATTTAAAACTCTTATGTTCGAAACTCATCCAGTCGGAATATGAAAAGAAAATATTTAAAAATACAAACCATTTTAAAGATATGAAATTTGATTTTTGATTCTAATGCAGAACTGTATCTATAGAAAAGTTTATGGTGATCCAGAATCTGAATTTAATTATAAGATTACTAGTTGAGAAATCTGATCAAAATTTTGCTTTTTGGCTCATAATTAGCAACAACTATTATCTGTAACTTAGATTCAAAAAACGTTTTCAAATTCGGAATTCAGATTTCGAATATCATTGTGATAATTTTTCATGAATTTAAATAACAGGCGATTGAAGTTTCATTATATTGATCCTGGGTTCAAAACTAAAATTCTATATTCATTCAGAGTTAGTTTGAAACACACCGATGATCAACCAACCACTTATTTCACTTAATTCAGTCCTTTTTTTTAATTTTCTTATCGATAAATTTAATTTAAATTATGTACTTATAGTCATATTCTTTGTTATTCTTTATATTATTGATTATTTTAAATCTAAGTTTTTCCATTAGATCATTAATGGATCTCTCAAAAGGAATATTCTTCCACTGAGATTCATTTTTAACAAATATTGTTATATTCCCTCATTACATTTCCTCGCATTAAAAAATCACTTTGAAAGTTCTCAGCATTATTAAAACTTTGCTCGCGTTTTCAAGTACATATTAAGTATTTTCTTGTTTTGCTGCCAGACATGCTGAGAACAGTTAGCGTCGATTACCAGGGGGTCATAGTGGTACTATTTTTATTTCGCTCACTGTTTCAACGATGCAGTTGGCAGACAGTCATTGAAATACTTATCCGGTACAAGTGTGATCGATGTTTACTCTTGGGCTCGAACTCACGGACATCGGCTCAGGAAGCAATTGACTTGCCAATTGAGCAACATCACAAGCTTATTACATTGCTTTGATTATATAACCTACTTAAAGTTCTAGAATTCAAGGAAAGGAAAACGAAACTAGAGAATCGGAATTGAAACTTCATATATAACAGGTAAAGGACCTCTAGAGTAGTTTTACATTAATATAAAAATTGGGCCCCCTCGAGTAAGCATTCCAGAGCTGTCACCGTTTTTATTCAGACTGATCAAATCAGGAAAATGATTCATCAAAACCATAAATCTTGACATTTGGTTTTGAATTTTTCAATACTAAATCCTGACCAATCTAAGCCAAATTTAGTGATTATCCGAAGAACAATAAAGAAGAAAGATAGGAAAACACTTCGAAGTTTAATTTTTAATCGAACACGTCCGAAACTTTTTAATCGTTTTTCAAACTCCCCAAAACAACAATTTAGATAAAGCTAGCTCAATCGAATCTGTGCTTAGTTTTAATATTTTTTTTTATTGTTAATAAACCCAACAAAATACTAAATTGTTTGTACGATCTTGAGTTGTAAGAACTTAAGATCTTTGTTAAAGGTTATGATTCATTTGGATTCCTTATCATTTTTTATGACTGATTTTGTGCTTTAAACATTTTACCTTCATGCAGAATTCATACATGACGCCCTCAGAGCCAAAAGGGTTTAAGTGACAAAATGGTCGATTTTAAGTTAATGATGCCAATCGATTTCTCATATTTCAAAGTATATTTGATGTTTTTTTTTTTGGATTTTCAGAATTTTTTTACATACTTTTACATTCGAAATAATAATATTAATTGTTGGAAAATATATGGAAAACGGCCAAACACACCAATTAAAATGCGCGTTTACTCGAAATATGCTTTGAGGCACTTATACCCCTTTGGCTCCAAGGGCCTCATAGGACCCATTTAATGCGCCTGTCCACCACGAAGTAATTTTTTATTTTTCATATTTGTTTAAATGTTTATAAAATATTTGAATTTTAGGAATTATAATCAACAATTAATGTCTTGTGACGGTATACTATGAAAATAAATATTAGAATAGCGAATTCATCGGCTTTGTTATGCATTTAAAAAAACGACTTATAAAATACGAGATACATACAATACAAAATACGTACAAAATACAAAATACATACAAAATACAAAATACATGCAAACAAAACTCGTTTTAAAAAACAAAATCTTACATTTTGATGAAGGCTTGTTCTGTGCATTTTCTGTACTCAAAAACAAAGCGAATGTCATTGGTTTACAGGATTTCATGACATTTCGAGCATTTTTTTTTATAATTTTGGATTTGTACAGGGTGGAAAAGGGGTATGTTTCAAAAATGTGACGCATTGGAAATTAGAGATTTTTATTAAAGTTTAAAATGCACTCTGGAGCTCTATTGTAACGAAAATTCGGATTCTCTTCAATTTTTTTAAGTTACGTTCAATGTATTTTACAGAATTTAAGTCGGTTGAGAAATAAAGAAGCAAAGACGGGGTGAATGAAATGATGCAACGAAAACTGTGTTGTGGAACAAGTTGCAGTTTGTTTTACGTATATATTTTGATATAAAAAATAGAGATGAGGGGCCCATCAATAGCAAGGTCAAAATGCAAACTTTTTTGTTGAGTTGAGTTGAGGGCTGAAGTTTTTTGCCCAAAGTTGTTTATCTCAATATAGGGGAGATAAGGGCTTAATGGCCACCTTAATAAGGACACTAATTAAACCATAGAAAACAGCTATAATTTGTGAGATACTGCATTGGTTCGTGATCAGACACTAAAAAAGTATATTTCTAAAGGGCTTAAACTTGAAAAAGTAAATAAAACGCTTAAAAATGCATTTTAAATTTTTTTGCCAAAAGCTGAAAACCAGTCTTTGAAGGGGCATAATGGGAACCCCCACTGAGACAGTATAAGCACCATTAATCGGGCACGATGAGCATTTTCTGCCGTAGAATCTAGCAGCGAATTTAACTCGATGATATCAACTGAATTATAGAGCTACAGCTTGACTTGTTTCATCTGACGATTTAGCCTAATGGTTAGGTGTCGGAGAGGTAATCAAAAGACTCGAGTTCAATTCCTGATTGAGGTGTTTTTTTTTTCGTTTACCACTCATGATCTATGCAATTTGCACTAAACGGTGAGTCGTAGATCCATCAAACAAAGCAATAATAGAAAAATGTATGTCTGATTGTAGAATACAAACAATTCACACACAATCATACTTTATGTTTCTGGTGCTTTGGTAGGCGGATGATTCTACAAGCCGTATAATGCAACAATCAAAATAATCGATCATGAATGATAAATGAAAAAATCACCTCGACCAGGAATAAAACTCGAGTCTTCTGATCACCTCTCCGACACCTGACCAATAGGCTAAATCGTCAGATGAAACAAGTAAAGCTGTAGCTCTATAATTCAGTTGACTACATCGAGTATAACTCGAAGAATGCTCATCGTGCCCCGATCAGTGGTGCTCTCTACGCCCCGAGTCAACAGTTTAAGTAAAAACGCTTTTTAAAATGAATTAAAGTGAAAAATAAAAAATCAATGATGGTGAAATTTGAAGAACAATGTGTACATCATGTTGCAGTGCGTACTTTATAGATCAAGATGTTTTAACGATCAAAAGAGCTTATTTTCCGGTGCTCAAAAAAAAAAAAATTTTTCGTCCCTTATTGAGAACCTTGTTGGTTTTTTTTAAATATTTTTGTAAAGATGATAAAGAGATTTCTGTTTTGCAGAAAAATTAATACTATAGGAAGTACGAACCTAATCCTAATGAAAATTAATTTGAGAACATTCATACTTACGTGGATAAGAGGAGTGCTAACCATGCCCCGGGTGCTCTTTATGCCCTTATCTCCCCTAATAAACAACTTTACAGAACATGATAAACTTCTACAACTTTATTCTAAGGAGGTACAATTTTTTTCTTATTGAGAGCTCCAAAACTTGATTCTCGACTTTTGCTTTCTGTTGAGTTGTCTAACGTTTTCCTTTTAAATAAAATGGACAAAGAAAATGATGTGATGATATGTATCGATTGCGAGCGTCCTGAAAAAATGTCAACTCACTTCTAACATGTGCGTACTGCTTCACAAATGCCCATTTCCGTTGCCGTAATTTAATCGGAAGCGCTGCTCGAAAAATGAAAGATCAGTTATTCTTTTGCAAACCGAGTTGTTCAGAAATTTATTTTAAAATTATTAATTCAAAAATTAACCAAACTTCCATCATTGATAGTTTCAAAACTGAACTTACTTCAACAATTCAAAATGCAGTCTCAAATGAAATGCGAGCAATAAAATCTGAATTTCAAACAGTGACCGCGGCTATAGAAACATCCCAAGAATTCTTGTCATCGAAATTTGACACTATCCAAACAGAGTTTAAAAATTTGAAAACTGAAAATGAAACTCTTAAAGTAGAGGTGTCTGAACTAAAACAAACACAATCCTTTCTTTCTGGCAAAGTTGCAAAGCTGGAAAATCAGTTGGACAAAGTAAGTAAAAGTTCGATCTCTAAAAATGCCATGATTTTAGGTGTCCCATTTGTACAAAATGAAAATACGATTAATGTCATTTGCAAAATCGCTCAAAAACTTGATTCTAAGCTTCATGAAAACGAGATCGAGTTCGCTTGTAGATTATTTTCAAATAAAAATAAAGTGGATCCCCTTGTACCAATTAAAGTGATCTTCAAAGAAACCTCGGTCAAGGAGGAATTATTTTTCAAAAAGCGTGCCTTTGGAAAACTCTGCTCCACAGCTATTGACCCTTCTTTCGTCATAAATGGTAGATCTTCAAATATAATGATTCGCGATGAACTAACTCCTTTATCATTAGAACTTCTCACTGAACTCCGAGAGTCTCAGGATTTGCTGGGCATGAAATATATCTGGCCTGGCAGAAATGGCGTTATACTTTTAAAAAAAGATGATAATTCTAAACCAGAATATGTTAAAAACAGAGAAGATCTTGACAACATAATGAAAAAGTTAATGTTTCCACCAAACAATGTAAACCATTCCGTCTTAAACTCAACACCTTCGCCTAAGCGTAAGAGGGTCTGAGTACATATACAAAATAGCAAATAAATTTAGTCTAGTTTTCTCTTTATTTTTATAATGGATACTCTAAAAAATAGATATAACGATAGCATAGAAGATTTTAATTTAGCAATAAGTAATGTTAGTAATAAAACTCTGCGGATTTTCCAATGGAACATTCGTAGTATGAATGACTTGCAAAAGTTTGATAATATTTTACAAATAATTCAACTCTCCAAAGTAGTGTTTGATGTGATCGTGATTTGTGAGACTTGGCTGCTGAAAGATAACTGTAAACTCTACAACATACCCGGGTTTTCATCAATTTTTTCATGTAGATCTCAATCCAATGGCGGCTTAGCAATGTATGTGAATAGTAATTTAAAATTCAAGGTCACTAACAATATTGAAATCGATGGGTTTCACAATATAAGCATTGAACTGTTCATCAATAGCCAAATCATTGACGTTCATGGAATTTATAGACCACCTTCCTTTGGTTTTAATACCTTTTGCGAAAAACTTGAAGGCATACTGTCATCGGGTCCAGATAATCATACGTGTTTTGTTGTCGGAGATTTGAATATTCCGATTAATATAGAATCCAACAACACAGTTATCAGGTATAAATTAATTCTTGAATCGCTTGGTTACATCTGTACTAACACTTTCCCAACGAGACCATCAAGCCAAAACATCCTAGATCATGTAGTTACCAAACTAATTGATTCGCCTCGGATCACGAACGACACTATATACAGTGACATTAGCGATCATTGTCAGATAATATCAACATTTGAACTCCAAACTACAAAGAAAAAAGTCGATCTTGAATAAACCATCATTAATTATACAAAGTTACATCAACTATTCAGTGATTATCTCAGACAAATTCAAACTGTGGATGACGCGAATGTCTGTTTGACTAATATTTCGACCGTTTATAGCTCATTGCTCCTGCAATGTACGAAAAAAATAAGTAAACAAGTAACGGTCAAAGGTAATTATTGTCCCTGGATGACTCTCGACCTCATAACTCTAATTAAATTAAAAAACAACTACATTAAGAGAGTTAAACACAACCCTGGAGACACCTATTTAAAAGAACTTCTGAAACATGTTTCAAAGAAGGTTGAAAAATGTAAACGAAAATGCAAAAAAGATTATTTCGAAAACCTTCTTAACAATTCTCCCCATTCGAAACTTTGGAAGAATATAAATTCTGTCTTAGGGAACTCCAGAGAAAATTCTAGAGCTGAGATCAACCTGACTGTTAATAATCGAAGTACTAGTAATAAGAAAGAAATTTGTGAACTTTTCAACTCCTATTTTACCAGTATTGGTAGAAATTTGGCAAATAATATTGTAGTCGACCCATCTTTCGACAACTTATCTTTCATAAACAGAGTTCCTAACACCATTTTCTTACGACCTGCTACAGTCAATGAAGTTATTCAAACTATAGGATCATTGAAAAATAAAAAAAGTTGTGGTCCTGATAACATTCCCTGCAGCTTATTAAAATCTAACTGCTTAGAAATGGCACGTATTTTAACTGCATGCTTTAATTCTATTTTGGTATCGGGGGTCTATCCCAAAAGTCTAAAAGTCGCTAGAGTGGTTCCCGTTTTTAAGGCAGGCGATGTAACGGATATAAATAATTACCGTCCAATCTCAACACTTAGTGTGTTTAGCAAAATATTCGAAAAACTTCTGGTAAGTCGACTCAATAACTTTATCAAAGAAAATAACATCTTATATAGCCTGCAATTCGGTTTCAAAGCTGGGTCTAGTACGCTTATTGCAATGTGTGAATTGATAGATTCGGTAATTGAAAACATAGACACAAAAAAAATTGTAGGAGGATTGTTTCTGGACTTAAGAAAAGCCTTTGACACGCTTGATCATGACGTTCTTCTTAGGAAACTGGATTGCTATGGAATAAGAGGAGTTGCTAATAACATCTTTCGTAGCTATCTAACAGGACGGAAACAGTATGTTTCTATTGATAAAATAAATAGCTCGTTGGGACAAATAGAAGTGGGTGTGCCTCAAGGTAGTAACATTGGGCCACTACTTTTTCTACTATACATCAATGACTTATGCAACCTGCCATTACATGGTACCCCCAGATTATTTGCA
The DNA here is from genome assembly GCF_029784155.1 of Uranotaenia lowii. Classification (NCBI taxonomy): domain Eukaryota; kingdom Metazoa; phylum Arthropoda; class Insecta; order Diptera; family Culicidae; genus Uranotaenia; species Uranotaenia lowii. Next base: position 373,731,939 of record NC_073692.1, on the reverse strand, counting down.
GATGACACAGCTTTATTTTATCCAGAGAATTGTCCCAATGTCATAATCGGAAAAATGCAAAAAGACTTAGAGATTCTTGGTAAATACTTTAATAGCAATCTGCTGACCCTTAACCTTTCTAAGACCAAATACATGATATTTCGTTCAGCAAGAAGGAGAATTTATTGCGGCAATGACCTTTCTTATGATAATACTATAATCGAAAAGGTGGATAACTTTAAATATTTGGGGCTCACGCTTGATGAAACACTTTCGTGGAGTTTTCATGTCAACAACCTTATAAAGAAAACATCGTCCTTTAGTGGTATTCTTTGGCGAATTAGAAGTTTTTTGCCGCGTCATGTTTTAATTAAATTTTATTTTGCTTTCATTCATTCTCAGTTGAACTATCTTATCGCGGTATGGGGCAGGGCTTCCCTGTCTATCCTCGGGCGATTGCAGACATTACAAAATCGTTGCATAAAAACCATATTCAAACTTCCTTATCTCTATCCTACGTCTTTACTGTACTCGAATACAACTTACAATATTTTACCTCTTACCCACTTGTGTAGTCTGCAAACATTATTGTATGTCTTCGACAATTTGAACTCATTAGACAACACAAGAAACTTATTGTTTAACTCAGGCACTCGTTCTCGCCATACTCGTCAATCACATCATTTGCTTCGAAGCCGTTGCTTAACATCTTTTGGTCAACGCAGAATTTCTTACATTGGACCTGCTTCTTACAATTGCCTTCCAGAAGTTGTCAAAAATGCTAACAACCGCAACATTTTCAAATCGAAAGTGATACGTCACCTCAAGGAACTTCAGTCGTAAACCTTATCATCATGCCAGTATTTTTTTTTTAATTTTTTATTTTTTGTTACACATATATTTTAACTATTTTTTTTTCCTAAAGTAACGTTAACATTTTTTTTGTAAATATTTTTTCCTAGTTAGTATATTAGCTTTATCAATTAATTTTTAATTTGTTTCTTTTGTATTAATTATTTGTAAAAAAAATGGATCTCTTCAAAGGAATACTCTTTCCACTGAGATTCATTCTTAGTTTAGTTTAGTTTACTTGTCTAGCTTCATTCCCTCGCATTAAGTAAAAAAAACATTTTTGTTAAGGTTCTCAGCATGAATAAATTTTTGCTCGCGTTTTTGTTTTTTTGTTTGCTGCCAGACATGCTGAGAACAGAAAGCGTCCATTACCATGGGGCTCATATGAGCTTTTTGGTGTGGGGGAGTGTGGTGGGCCGCTTTATATGTGTAAAAAAAAAAATTAAAAAATATAAAAAAAAAAATATGATTCTAGAACATTGAAGGTAAGACCAAACGATCAGAAGTTTTCAAAACAAAGTTCAAACAAGCCAAGAACTACAATCGCCTAGTGAAAAATGATGCGTTCAAAAATTAAAAAAAAATCATCAATAACTTTGGTACCGTAAGTCGAAAAAGTCAAAAAATAAGCTTGTTTGACAGAAATCTTTAAGAATATGCATAGTTTATTGAGATTCTTAGGCTATAAAATTAGAAAATTGACAACTTATCCCAACAAACCTGTTAAAAAATCGTCAATTCATGCTGGAACGTGTCTTAATTTAATCTAGAATTTAATTTTATGATAGGATTATCAAATGAGTTGCGAAATTTGAATCAGAACTTTTATGTTTGATTAGTTGATCATGAAGAGACCAGAAACTGTCTTCTATACAACATAGGTCCAATGAAGGCAATATAGAGGGGGGTATCGTGGGCCATGGGGAAACGTGAGCCACTCAGAATATCTCGGATGTGTGTTTAGATAAAAATTTCCATCCAACTGTCATCGTCGTTTCTCTGCGTAAGCATATTTTTTCAAATGTTGTTTACTTGTATACGCATAATCTTCTTCTTTTATTTAACTAGGCTAGAAATATGTTCTAACCTAATTAAGTTATCATTCGTCAATAAGCTTCGGTGGGAGACCTAAGTTACATAAAAAAAATTATGCTCATATGCTGATCCTCATAGATTTGTCTTGCTCTTTCACATAGAAAAGGAATTTTTCATGAAACATCAAAAAGTCACTCAAACGCAACAAACTTGCAAATCATAGCTTGTGGGGAACCATGGGCCACATAACGTGGGGCATCTTGGGCCAGCTGTATTTTGACATTTTTATACACATTCCTAATCTAAAACACATTGATCATTCCTGTAAAGTTTCTTATGCCAAATTAACCCTTTAATGCATAGTGTTGTTTTAAAACAACACGAATCTAAATCCAAATATCTCGGAAACGCGCGGAAATTTTTTAAAAATGTATGGACAAAAAATGTTCTTGAGATTAAAAGGAACTAGCCCATGGTATTTTTAATTACGGTATTTCATTGTTTTTGTGAGATATCGAACAAAGTAGGCGGAAAAAATGCAAAATTCAAATTTATTTATTTTTTCGAAAAAAGTAGTTTTTGGAAATTTGCTGATATTTCTTCAGATTCGCAAATTCTATCAAATTTTTTAACCTCAATCAATCACAAAAACCTTCCTGCACCCAATTGAGAAGGTTTTGAAGAAATTTGCAAAATCGTATTGAAATGAATTAAGAATTTCAAAAAATATTTTTCAAGTTTGATGGGCCATAACTTTTACAATACTCAAAAGAACGACTTCAAACCTCTTGAGTTGTGTTATTCGAATTAAAATGTTATTATTTCACTGAATCAATAACTGATATTCCCATTTAAAAAAAGTCATGCATTAAAGGGTTAAGAGTTATGGGAAATATTTGCCAAATTTATTGAACGCGATAAAGACAAACATAAATCCTATTTTGGAAAATTTTTTTAGGAACTATTGGATCATACAGAACTCTCTTTTTTATTTCCTCATCTGAAATTGCTTTAAAAATACTTAATGAATTATAAAATTTCAGTTTTGGGTAAACTCATAAACTGTGCGTGCTTTTGATGGCCCACAATTGGGTGGATTTGGTGGCCCACAATTCCCCACCATTTTTCAAAATCCAAATAAAAACTTTTTTGAAACAGTCAGAACTCGGGGAAAAACAATCACTAAAAATAAATAAAATTGTCAAATGGTACGTTAAAAATTTAGGAAATCATCACACTTGTTTTTTTCACTTTATCTTTTAAAAAAAAAAAGTTATGGAGCAAAGAAAACAAAGTGACCCATGACTCCCCATTCTCCCCTACTGAGCTCGTTTCAAGCTTCCTTAAATATTTAAAATATAATGATTATACTCTGGGATAGCATATGAAAAAAAACGTACCATAGAAGAAAGTAGGAAAAATCATATTAAAAAAGTGAAAAATGGTGTATACATGTGAAGATAGTGTGTTCTAAGAAAATTATAAAATATAACTAAAAAATCTTGAAGTAAATAGCAGCAGGTAGAAAGAGGTTTGAATTAGATTGGAGAATAAAATGAATATGAATGGCAGATAACGAAACACTTGTACCTTCAGGAATGAGTAAAGCTGCAGATGAAAAGAGATAGCAATAAATTTGCGATAGAAAATTAAATTGTCTAGTCATAGTATGCCTTGAGAATAAAAATCAGATTTTGGACATTTGTCAACGGCAACGCATGGTTTTCATCTAACGAGAGGAATTTAATAGGTCCATAGAGAGTGATCGTATCGTAAGAAAAGGAAATTATTTGAGCCGTTTTAAATAAACGAATATAAAAAAAAAAAAAAAAAGGAAAAAAAAGACGAAAATCGCTACATTAGCGCCACAGTTAGCAGATAATCTACAAAGTGTTTGAACGACTGACGATCGCACTGAAGGAAATCTCAATTAAAGGGAAGTATTCTATTTAGATCACTTGTTTTAACTTTGCTTGGGAGTGTTGAAGTGTTGAAAACAAACTGTCCCTATTTCTAGTCATAGTAGGAGGAAGATGGACATTGGTGACATTGCTGGTTGATTCACTGTTATTATGATAGCACAGAACTATCACCCGAAAGTTTAAACAAGACTTATTGCGGCGGATTGGGGAAGGAAGTCCACGTGTTAATTACTTTGCTATCAGAATAATGATGAGAAGCAGCGATTGACTTCCAAAAAGTGAAATAAACGTTGGGCCATTCAATATTAACGCATTATTCAAAACGTTTTCCGGTCTTCAACGAAATGATTGTAGGTATATGATCAAATTAAAACTCCTAAACATCTTTAAATGAATCGTAAACTATATTTTTAATCGAAGGTTTTAAAAACTGTAGAATTTTTCTTCTTAAACGTCGCGTATCGCCGAACCCGAAAACATTTGGATAAACACGTGATTGAATAACGGACAATATTTTGATTCAAATCAGATATTGTTTTGCATAAGAGGCTCGCAGGTAGTCAACAAAAAAAAATTTTTTTTTTACATGGTTTACATGGTTCTCACGACATAACTTGATGAAGAATACCCTAAAATTCACTCGTTCCATGTCAACCGTTCTCCAACATCTCGGGTAAATAAACTGATATGTGTATATGAACAAATAAAGAAAATGGCAATTTTTGAGCATTCTAAAATGGGTGTACACTTATCATACCTACTTTCAACTATTTTATGGGATTCAAACAAAGTTAAAAATATTTTTGAATTATTTTCTAGACGATCTCTATTCATGAAGGTCATCAGCAGCTTTCAATTTCCGATTTCGGAACAGCGAGAGTGACGAAACTTCCTCGCACATTCCCAAAAAAAAAAAATTAACCACGCTACCCACCCAGTCCAGTCCGCAGTTTCCTGTCGCTGTTCCGGTTCCGAAATGGACATTACCAAAAATTCAAAATCAGAGCAGACTATAAAACACTCGCTCCAAAATGTCCATCACACAGCGTTCACAAAATTGACGGTTGAAATGAGATGTTTCCAATTAAAATATTACAACTGTCCTAAGCCGATTAGGACTGTCGTCGTCGGCAAAAAGTTGCCAGCTAGTCACGGTCCGGGTGAAAACTGTAATGTTGCTGATGGTTCCCGGAAAAAAGTTTAACGGGGAAGCTTTTTTCCTTTCAACTGGGTTCTGCAGTCATTTAAATCGAATGGAAGTGAATTTTCAGCAAACCGTGCTTTCGTGATGCTGATTATTAATTCAATTTTCATTCGCAGCTTTGGCTACTTAGCAAATTTGGTTTATTAAAAGTTTTGCAAATGTTTTGGAGCGTTTCGTATAAAACATTTGAAAAGTTGTTTATTTTGGAAAATGTTTCATGATTTATTTTTGGAATTCAATCGATTGTATGAATGCAAAGTTCTTCGACGACTTTGATCTCGAGGGAAATTTAAAGAAAAAGCAACACTGGCTGCATGTCTTAGCCAGACCGATAATTGAGTAATGGTACTGAAGAAGATTAACTCATTTGTTGAGCAGCTATTTCAGGAAATAAAATTAAACATTTCTATATTTAGTTTAAGCTTTGTGGAGCAGTGTACTCATTCTCAGCTTACAATTAGCCGGATGGATTAAGAATGAATAAAGATGAAATTTGATGAATTTGATGAATTTATTTTGCCCCTCCCCCTATATTTTACAGTCCTTGTTCTGCCCTGCCGACTAAGAAATGACACCTACTTTGGATTGTCGCTTGCATAAGCAAACTGCCACAAAAAAGTGAGTTTTTGGGCTTTTTGACATTTTTTTACTGTTTTTTTTTTTAATTTTTGACTTTTTGACTTTTTGACTTTTTGACTTTTTGACTTTTTGACTTTTTGACTTTTTGACTTTTTGACTTTTTGACTTTTTGACTTTTTGACTTTTTGACTTTTTGACTTTTTGACTTTTTGACTTTTTGACTTTTTGACTTTTTGACTTTTTGACTTTTTGACTTTTTGACTTTTTGACTTTTTGACTTTTTGACTTTTTGACTTTTTGACTTTTTGACTTTTTGACTTTTTGACTTTTTGACTTTTTGACTTTTTGACTTTTTGACTTTTTGACTTTTTGACTTTTTGACTTTTTGACTTTTTGACTTTTTGACTTTTTGACTTTTTGACTTTTTGACTTTTTGACTTTTTGACTTTTTGACTTTTTGACTTTTTGACTTTTTGACTTTTTGACTTTTTGACTTTTTGACTTTTTGACTTTTTGACTTTTTGACTTTTTGACTTTTTGACTTTTTGACTTTTTGACTTTTTGACTTTTTGACTTTTTGACTTTTTGACTTTTTGACTTTTTGACTTTTTGACTTTTTGACTTTTTGACTTTTTGACTTTTTGACTTTTTGACTTTTTGACTTTTTGACTTTTTGACTTTTTGACTTTTTGACTTTTTGACTTTTTGACTTTTTGACTTTTTGACTTTTTGACTTTTTGACTTTTTGACTTTTTGACTTTTTGACTTTTTGACTTTTTGACTTTTTGACTTTTTGACTTTTTGACTTTTTGACTTTTTGACTTTTTGACTTTTTGACTTTTTGACTTTTTGACTTTTTGACTTTTTGACTTTTTGACTTTTTGACTTTTTGACTTTTTGACTTTTTGACTTTTTGACTTTTTGACTTTTTGACTTTTTGACTTTTTGACTTTTTGACTTTTTGACTTTTTGACTTTTTGACTTTTTGACTTTTTGACTTTTTGACTTTTTGACTTTTTGACTTTTTGACTTTTTGACTTTTTGACTTTTTGACTTTTTGACTTTTTGACTTTTTGACTTTTTGACTTTTTGACTTTTTGACTTTTTGACTTTTTGACTTTTTGACTTTTTGACTTTTTGACTTTTTGACTTTTTGACTTTTTGACTTTTTGACTTTTTGACTTTTTGACTTTTTGACTTTTTGACTTTTTGACTTTTTGACTTTTTGACTTTTTGACTTTTTGACTTTTTGACTTTTTGACTTTTTGACTTTTTGACTTTTTGACTTTTTGACTTTTTGACTTTTTGACTTTTTGACTTTTTGACTTTTTGACTTTTTGACTTTTTGACTTTTTGACTTTTTGACTTTTTGACTTTTTGACTTTTTGACTTTTTGACTTTTTGACTTTTTGACTTTTTGACTTTTTGACTTTTTGACTTTTTGACTTTTTGACTTTTTGACTTTTTGACTTTTTGACTTTTTGACTTTTTGACTTTTTGACTTTTTGACTTTTTGACTTTTTGACTTTTTGACTTTTTGACTTTTTGACTTTTTGACTTTTTGACTTTTTGACTTTTTGACTTTTTGACTTTTTGACTTTTTGACTTTTTGACTTTTTGACTTTTTGACTTTTTGACTTTTTGACTTTTTGACTTTTTGACTTTTTGACTTTTTGACTTTTTGACTTTTTGACTTTTTGACTTTTTGACTTTTTGACTTTTTGACTTTTTGACTTTTTGACTTTTTGACTTTTTGACTTTTTGACTTTTTGACTTTTTGACTTTTTGACTTTTTGACTTTTTGACTTTTTGACTTTTTGACTTTTTGACTTTTTGACTTTTTGACTTTTTGACTTTTTGACTTTTTGACTTTTTGACTTTTTGACTTTTTGACTTTTTGACTTTTTGACTTTTTGACTTTTTGACTTTTTGACTTTTTGACTTTTTGACTTTTGGACTTTTTGACTTTTTCGACTTTTTTGACTTTTTTGACTTTTTTGACTGTTTTTTTTTTGACTTATTTGACTTTTTTTTACTTTTTTGACTTTTTTTTACTTTTTTGACTTTTTTGACTTTTTTGACTTTTTTGACTTTTTTGACTTTTTGTATTTTTTTTTTCCTTTTTTTTATCTTTGACCTTTTTATTTTTTTGTTTAATTTTTTCAGCTTTTTGATTTTTTTTTTTTTTTGACTATTTTAACTTTTATGACGTTTTTGACTTTTTTTAAACTTTTTTCCACTCTTTTGACTTTTGTTAATTTTTTCCCTTTTATGTTTTTCTTGATTTTGAATTTACATACATTCCTGACTGTGATTATTTTTTATTTTTTGTTTCAATGACTTTCTATTACTTTTTTGATTTTTTTTTTCACATTTCGGGATTTTTGAACCATTTTGATTTTTTTTAATTTTTTTCTTTTTTGAGTTTTTTTGATTTTTTGGCCTTAATAGCTTTTTAAGTTTTTTTACTTTAAGACTCTATTACTTTTTTGATAATTTTGACTGTTTTGACTCTTATTAACTTTTTTGATTTAAATTTCTTTTTAACTATTTGACTTTTTGATTTTCCGAGTTTCTTGACTATTATTAACTTTCTATGATTTTATCTGTGGCTTTTTAAGTGTTTTTTTTTTTTACTTTTTTGGATTTTTCTGTTTGTTTTTTTTTATTTTTTGACGTTTTTGAGTTTTTTTTTCCTTTTTTGACTTTTTGGTTTTTTTTTTCGACGCTTTTGACTTTTTTGGCTTTTCGATTTTTTCATTTTTTGACATTTTTGACTATTTTGACTATTTTTCACTTTTTTGACTAATTTCCTTTTTTTTCCATTTTTTGACTTTATTTTCTTTCGTGACTTTTTTTTATTTTTTGAAAGTTGACATTCTTGACTTTTTTGACATTTTTTTTATTTTATGATTTTTTTTTTTACATTTTGAACTTAATGAATTTTTTGACTTTTTTAAGCTTTTGGACTTTTTTGACATTTTTGTCATTTTGAACTTTTTTTACTGTTTTGTTTCTTTTGATTTTTTCCTTTTCGACATTCTGACTTTTTTACTCTCTGACTTGTTTGACTATTTTCAATTTTCTTTGAGTTTTTTTTTTAATTTGAAATTTTTGGCTTTTATGACTTGATTGACTGTGTCTTTTTTACTTTTTTCTGCTTTTTTGACTTTTTTGACTTTTTTGACTTTTTTTTACTTTTTTGACTTTTTTGACTTTTTTGACTTTTTTGACTTTTTTGACTTTTTTGACTTTTTTGACTTTTTTGACTTTTTTGACTTTTTTGACTTTTTTTTTACTTTATTGACTGTTCTGAGTTTTTTCACTTTTTTGGCAGTTTTTACTTTTTTGACTTTTTTTGACTTTTTAAACATTTTTAATTTTTTTTTACGTTTTTGATTTTTTTTTTAATTTTTTTTTTACTTTTTTAACATTATAGACTTTTTAGACTGTTTTGAATTTTATGCTTCTTGCATAAACTCTGCCAGTTTGGGAAATGTTTTGAAAATAATTTCGAATTTTATCGATCGATGAGAAAAGTCTACACACAGCTTTTAAATAGTCAGAGATGAAAATACGTCAAATCAGATATTCAGCTCGACTTTTACGATCATCCCATATTTTACTGACTAACTTTCCTTAAAAGCTTGCAAAACATTCTCGTGCTAGTCCAGCTGTGCCTAAGACAAAGGAGATACCGGGAATCATCATCATAAACATCATCTTCCACCATCTTGTAGAGGGTTCAGTCAGCCAGCATCCGGCATCTTGGTTTCGTGCTCGTTGTAATTCATTTCCACCATTCACCATTTTGCCGGCTGAAGGCTCCCCACTGCCATTAACTAGTGGGGGTTCTCGCGTCTTTTGTTGTGAGTGGGCGAATTGCGGGAGATAAACATTAGAATATGGCACCAGAAATAAACACGACAAGTACCTACACATACACACACATGTTTAATGAATATCTCTCCCAGCACGAGTTTGTCCATATGCGATTAAGATTTCCTGTTCCATTTTCCGGCTTCCGGATGGAATTACTTAGAGGGTAGGACTGCCTGTTTCGAAAAGTTTGCACGCTGGCTGACTCCATCTGTTTCCGAGAATGTGCCGAGAATGCTTTTTCATTAACCAACCACCACAGTTGGGTGCAGCCTCGAAGAAAATGGAATGAAATTTGCATCTCCCAGCCAGCATCCGCCTACGCTACAAGTTGTTGGTGCAGACTTTCTTGCTCCACGACGACGGAAGACGACGGGACATCGCATTGCAGCGCGCAGCACGTTTGCATAAATTTTAACTTAAGAAATTGCAACACAACCAGCTTTCGGTTTTGGCTTTGGAACACCTATCCCAGGGTCTAGTGAGAAATGGCGATGAGAAATCTCATAAAATATTGTTGCATTCGGATGAATTTTGCTGCCTAGCTTTGTGCCAGCTTCCTTATGCAAACGACAATCTACCGATGTATCATTTCTAAGCCAACAGAACAAGCTCTTTGAAATATGAAGGAAGTGGCAAAATATGAGCTGTTCAAATTTCATCTTCATTTATTCTTAACCCATTTGACTAATTGTAAGCTGAGAATGACTGGAGAAGAACAAAGCAAAAACTCGGAACGGAAGTGTTGAGTTTTATTTCCTGGAATTGCAGCGCACTAATTGAGTTTAGCTTCTTCAGTGAGATAACTTAATTATCGGGCTGACTCAGATAGGCAACCGTTGACCCTTTTCATCAAATGCATTTATTCAGATTTTCAGAAACATTTATCTCGAACTAATGTTTAAATTTGAATAACAGATTCATTCATCTTTCATTTTCTTTTTTCATCCTAAGGATGAACGCACAAAGATCAAATGTTCCAGAAAATGTGTCAAAAAAGCAAAATTACTGTGGTGTTGCTCTTAAAATGTTAACAAATTTAGATTTAGAAATATTAAACAAAATGTCTCTCAATTTTCAAAATTATCAATTGAATGTTTTCAATAAACCTAAGTATTGTTATGATACGGACATAAATTCCGGTATAATTATCATAGAAAAACTAGTATTTTCAAAAGAAAAGGAAACTCTGATTTACTCTGAGCTACGAGAATCGAAAGTAAGCTTAATTCTTTTAAATATAATTATTTTCATGTACATTAAAGCATAAAGTTTAGAATTATCAGGTTTAACATCTCAAACGTCCGCACACGCGTGGCTTGATAAAGTGCAAGTCAGGGACTGAAATTGTAAGTCGTTACCCATTACTACTTTAAAATTCGATTCTACTAAAATGCTCTTTTTAGTTTTGAGCTGTTTATATACCCGATCTGCTGCAAAAATTTAGTTTCGGCCACCTATCCGAACATAATCCCTAGAGTTCAAACAGATGTAGAGGAGAATAGGGAGATTTGATCCAATATTCTCATTTACAGAATATCTTTTTAATCCCTGAGAAAAAGGAAAAAATATCTTTTTACCATTCGCCGTTGCGTGAATGGATAAAACCGACGTCGGGTGGTTTTTCTGGTCTCCAGTGCGGTTTCCGAGCTTCAGAGCTCCGAACAGGTCTGCACATTTGGCGACATTTGAAAATACGAAAAATTATTTAAAAATGGAACCAAAGAAGGTAAACGAATGTAATTAACGATTCACGCTAAAATTATTTAAATCAAACTTGTTTGAAAATCATGTATTTTTTTATGAGACCCAGTATGAAAAAGGTGGTGAATGAGTAAATTATGTGAAATATAAATGGCTAAAATTATGAAAAAGCAAATGAGTGAGTTATGAAAAAATGCTGAAACTGAAACAGATGAAAAAAAATATATTCTGCTTAATTCAAGTCCCATTAAAAAAATAAAATTGAAACTAAAATATTGAGCGAAAGGTAAGGATAGCCTGATCATGTTCACAATTTCAAGCTGATTGAGAAGATAGCCTGAAACTATCGATAGAAATTTCAAACGAGTTGAGAGGACAGCCTGAAAATATTGATAAAAAAAATTCTGCAAGCGAGTTGAGAGGACCGCTTGAAACTAAAAAGCCGACTTGAAAGGACAGTCTGAACATATCGATAGAAATTTCAAGCGAGTTGATGGAACAGCTTCGAAATTTGAAAGGAGAGTTGAGAGGACAGCCTGAACATATTGATAGAAATTGAGAGTTGGGAGTTGAGAGGGCAGCTTGAAATTGAAAACCCGACTTGAGAGGACAGCTTGAGCATATCGATAGAAATTTCAAGCAAGTTGAAAGGACAGCTTCAAGTTACGTCGTGAGACGACAAGCTAAGAGGACAGCTTAAAAATTTTAATGGTGAGTTGAGAGGACAGCCTGAACATATTGAAACAAATTTCAAGCGTGTTGAGAATAAAGCCTGAACATATTTTCGAGCGAGTATAGAGTACAGCCTGAACATATTGATAGAAGCTTCAAGCGAGTTGAGAGGACAGCTTCAAAATTTTAATGGTAAGTTGAAAGGACAGCCTTATCGTATTGATGAAAATTTTAAGCGTGTTAAGAAGACAGCCTCAACATATTGATAGAAATTTCAAGCGAGTTGAGGGGGGAGCAAGAAATTGAAAGGCGAGTTGAGAGGATAGCCTGAACATATCGATAGAAATTTCAAGCGAGTTGAAAGGACAGCCTGAACATACTGATAAAAATTTTAAGCAAGTTGAGAAGACAGCCTTAACATATCGATAGAAATTTCAAGCGAGTTGAGAAGACAGCCTGAACATATTGATAAAAAATGCACGCGAGTTAACAAGACAGCTCGAACATATTGATAGAGATTTCAAATGAGTTAAGAGGACAGCTAGAAATTTATAGGCGAGTTGAGAGGACAGCTTGTATATATAAATATAAATTTCAAGCGAGTTGAGAGGGCAGCTTAAAAATTTAAAGGGGGATTGAGAGGAAAGCTTCTAAATTCAAAAGGGGAGTTCAGTGGACAGCCTGAACATATAAGAATTTCAAGCGAGTTGAAAGGACAGCTTTAAAATTTTAAAATTTCCAGTGAGTTGAGAGGACAGCTTGAAATTGAAAAGGCAAATTGAGGAACAGCCTGAACATGAACTGAAAGGCGAATAAAGAGGACAGCTTTAAATTTGATCAAATTCACAATCGAGCTGGTAGAGGACAGATTGAGATAAGATATCAATTCAAGGAGAGTCGAGTAGGAAGCTTGGAAGTTAAAAAAGTTGACGTTACTTGGCACATTTACGTTTTCAAAATACGAAACACAGATTTTTTGACGAATTTTCAAAAATAGCTGTTTTTAAAACTTTTTGTCAATTTGCTATTTTGCAGATTTTCTTATATTTTCTTATATTGCTATTATGCAGATTTTGCAGAGTATATTAACGCATGATTTATATTCACCACAATGATTCCAGAATTTAGATAAAAGTGAAACAAACGTTAAGAAGGCTAAATTATCCTATCAGAGGAATTTCAAAATTGAAGAAAATTAAAACACACTTTAAACAGACTATTGAGGCCACCAGTAAAATGGAATTAACCTATTAAAGACGACCATTCCCATTACCCCAATTTTTATTTTTTATTATTTACAAAAAAAAATCTCACTGTTTTTAAAGTTATGTTTTAGACTTCACTTTTGACTATATCTTTTTTATTGTTTTTTTTTTTAATGTAAGCTTCAAAATCGTCAGATTTTTAGAACGTTGCGACGCACCGTGGTCTAATTCTCCAAAAAATCTGGCAAAAAGTCTGTTTCAACATTTTTGCTCTGAAACCTTTTGAATTTGTTCAAGTATTATAAATTCACAAAAAAAAACATATTATTTTCATATTTTTTTTAAACTTCTTTTTTAACTACAAGAATTTAAAAAAATTTTATAGCTCAGTAAGTAAATTCTTGTATTAAAATTTCCAACAGATTGCTGCAAAACCTTTCACATCCTTGAAAGGTTCATTGAATTTAAAATTATCTCGATTAACAATACATTTGAAATTAAATCAAAACAGATTGACATGATAATGCTCTGGTGCCGATCACTCCTTTAATTTTTCATTTATTAACGTGTACATGGTCGTAGAAACGGGGTTTGGGGGTTAAACCCCCCCCCCCCCCCCCCATGAGGGTCCATCAAAAGCTAGCGAGGTGTTCTACTCTTCACTCCAAATTTGTTTTATTTTCTTTCAATTTTAATGATGGAGTAGGGTTGTTCGATAGTAACAATCTTGACTGAAAACTGATGTCAAAACCTCGAAAACTAATAACAGCTTCAGAATTCGGCTACAGTTTTTCAAAATTTTCTCACTTATTGATAGTAATTCATTTCTGAATGCTAAATTTTAAATAAGATTTAACTCATTTCAGAGATTCTGGTTCCTTATAATCAAAATCGAAATTGTATTTGTGTTTCCATATTTCGGATTATGTACCCGGTTTTGGATTGGAAATTGAAATAAAAAGCTGTGTTTGAAATCGTCGTTTTAATTTGGTTTGGTTTTTACAAAATAATTTTTTCTACAAAAATCATTTTTACAAAAAATTGACTCATGATTCTCGAAACTCATACGCATTATATAGTTAATATTTTTCCGAATATGATGAAAAAAAAACTTTGAAATCATATGCAAAGTTAAAAAATAACAAAGCTTCAAAATGGCTGTATAAATATTTCATTCGAATTTTTTATTTTTATTTAGATTTGCAAGTCGGATTAAAAATACAAAATTGGAATGAAGAATAATCTACAAAAACCAAAACATCCGAACTATAATTATGGATTCATGATTGAGGACCATGACCTTTATTTCAATTCTTGGGCCATATTTCTAAATTGAGAAACCGTTGTACATGTACATATTGAAATTCCGAAACAGATTAAAAACTCAAATCTTGAATTCTGGTTCTAAATTCAGATTCAGATTTATTATTTAAATAATTATCAAGATGACTATTTCGGTCAAGAATTTAAATTGCAAGTGATCGCAGGCTTATAATTCTAAATGTTGTTCGATTTTAAAATTTAATCAAAATCAGTTTGTTGGTACAATTCAACCGAAAATGACAAAAATTAAGAAGAATTTGAGTTCATTTCGCAAGTTTTCACTTATGAAAAACTAGCTGACCCGGTAAACTTCGTTTTACCTTCTAAAGTATAAATCGTCATAAATGTTTAATTTCATCTACACGTCCTTAACTGCATTGTGCTCGCCAATAGATTCTTATGGAAATCGGGACCCCCTATCATCAAAAGTGAGATCCTTGAAACTATTATACATACCATCTCTGACCCAAAAAACCCTCGGATACCAAATTTCACTTCATTCCGACCGATCATTCATACGTGATGTTATTACAAAGAAAATGCCTCCATTTTTATATATAAGAAGATGTGAAGAAGAGATAACTTTGTATGGGGACCCCCCTTTCATAAAAAGTGAGATTCTTGAAAGTATTATACAAACCATCTCTGACCCAAAAAACCCTCGGATACCAAATTTCACTTCATTCCGACCGACCATTCATACGTGATGTTATCACAAAGAAAACGCCTCCATTTTTATATATAAGAAGATGTGAAGAGATAATTTTGTATAGGGCCCCCCTTTCATAAAAAGTGAGATTCTTGAAAGTATTATACAAACCATCTCTGACCCAAAAAACCCTCGGATACCAAATTTCACTTCATTCCGACCGACCATTCATACGTGATGTTATCACAAAGAAAACGCCTCCATTTTTATATATAAGATGTGAAGAGATAATTTTGT
This sequence comes from Uranotaenia lowii, assembly GCF_029784155.1. Lineage (NCBI taxonomy): Eukaryota > Metazoa > Arthropoda > Insecta > Diptera > Culicidae > Uranotaenia > Uranotaenia lowii. The sequence continues at coordinate 373,716,639 of NC_073692.1, read as the reverse complement.
ATAGGGACCCCCCTTTCATAAAAAGTGAGATTCTTGAAAGTATTATACAAACCATCTCTGACCCAAAAAACCCTCGGATACCAAATTTCACTTCATTCCGACCGACCATTCATACGTGATGTTATCACAAAGAAAACGCCTCCATTTTTATATATAAGATGTGAAGAGATAATTTTGTATAGGGACCCCCCTTTCATAAAAAGTGAGATTCTTGAAAGTATTATACAAACCATCTCTGACCCAAAAAACCCTCGGATACCAAATTTCACTTCATTCCGACCGACCATTCATACGTGATGTTATCACAAAGAAAACGCCTCCATTTTTATATATAAGAAGATGTGAAGAGATAATTTTGTATAGGGCCCCCCTTTCATAAAAAGTGAGATTCTTGAAAGTATTATACAAACCATCTCTGACCCAAAAAACCCTCGGATACCAAATTTCACTTCATTCCGACCGACCATTCATACGTGATGTTATCACAAAGAAAACGCCTCCATTTTTATATATAAGATGTGAAGAGATAATTTTGTATAGGGACCCCCCTTTCATAAAAAGTGAGATTCTTGAAAGTATTATACAAACCATCTCTGACCCAAAAAACCCTCGGATACCAAATTTCACTTCATTCCGACCGACCATTCATACGTGATGTTATCACAAAGAAAACGCCTCCATTTTTATATATAAGATGTGAAGAGATAATTTTGTATAGGGACCCCCCTTTCATAAAAAGTGAGATTCTTGAAAGTATTATACAAACCATCTCTGACCCAAAAAACCCTCGGATACCAAATTTCACTTCATTCCGACCGACCATTCATACGTGATGTTATCACAAAGAAAACGCCTCCATTTTTATATATAAGATGTGAAGAGATAATTTTGTATAGGGACCCCCCTTTCATAAAAAGTGAGATTCTTGAAAGTATTATACAAACCATCTCTGACCCAAAAAACCCTCGGATACCAAATTTCACTTCATTCCGACCGACCATTCATACGTGATGTTATCACAAAGAAAACGCCTCCATTTTTATATATAAGACTTATTCAAAGAAACCACAAATTAATTCACAAAATCGATTTTTAATAGAAATTAATTGATGATGACACATGTATCTTCTCTTAAAGAAATTGAAGGAAATTCCGTATGGTTTGGCTTATTGTTCCACATTATTGATATTGCAGTTTTTTCAAGAACCAAATATGAGACTATAATTTTCAACTAGAATAGAGTTTGCATAAATCCTTTTCGAACTGCAAAATTAGAATGTTTAACTTTTAATGTGTAGGAAAAAAATAATTATAAGTTTTAATGTGGAAAATTGGATTTCTAACCCCGGCCCAGTTGCACAAATTTTGTTGAAAAATATTCTAATTTTGTCCGGATACATTCACATTTTGGGAAATCAAATAAAAAATTCGAATTGCATCATTATAATTATGAATTTTGTCGCGCGAAAATGAAATTTTTCAATCTATTAAAAAAATAGAATAAACGATTCTTATTGAGTTCGAAATACAATCCAACATCTGGTAATGGTTTTCGATGCAAAAATGATACATTTTTTCCATATTTTTGTTGAATCGTTCTTAGATTTTTATCAAATTTTCTTGGGCAGTGTCCGAATTTTGGTTTAAAAATTTGGAAATAGAATGCCCGATTTTTGCCAGGCTTTAAATAAAATTGCCCAGATTTACCCGGCCCGGATACTTGAGGGAGAACTTTTGCAATATTAAGCTAAGCTCTCCAAGTTTTTAAGCAAATTTTAAGATTTCAACCTAAGTTTCCTATTTTGTTACTAAAGGATTCTTTATACAAATCCTAATCATCATTTGAAAGAATTAGGGATGGATTTTCAAAAGTTTCTATTTAACACTAAAAACTATTTTTGATAAAGAACTTAAACATGAATAATGAAATAGTATTTAAAAATAATTTGTTTTAGCTCATATATTGTTTGAGAAAAAGTCTGGGGAATTTGAAAAATTGTAAAAATAAGTTTCTTAGGTAACATGCGGTTGCTTGTAAGGAAAAGATCAAAAATAGTTACCAAATTACATAAAAAGTGAGTAAATCAGCCCAGAAAAAGTCCCTAAAGTCCCTATAAAATCAAAAATAGATGTTCCTACTATTAGGTTTTACGCAAAATAATTTGTGATATTTTAGTTTTTACCAAAATTTCAGCGTTGATATATGATAATTATCAGTTTCTATAATTTCTAATCAAATTATATAAAAATTTTGCCGTTAAACCAAAATGCCAAACTAAAAATTTATGCGCCGGACGGCCGTCCGCCCGGTTTTGGAAATCTGCTTTTTTGACTTCTTTTATTTTCTTTTAACTCTGGAACCAAGGTTTTTCTTCGTTTCTGTGTCAAATTTATGAAGCAATGTCCCGTTTGTAAATGGCATTGATTCTAAATTAGAAAAAAAACTTGGCAAATTAAAGTTAAAAAATAAGTTGTCACACATTCCTTTCTAGAATTGATAATAACCACACTGAAACTGCACTTTAAGCTCGATAATGAACGCGCTCGGTAATTTCTACAAGCTTTCACTTGATTTTATTTCTCCCAACAATGCCAATCCGATGCAAGATCACGTTCCAGGAAAATTTCCACCGATGCCACTTGCAGATTGTAATTCCCATATGGGTCCTCCCTGATGCAACATGTTCGAACATCCACATGTGAACAGTGCAAAATTCCACAAACGCTTTTAAAATATTCATCCACTGTGCTCGTGTGGCTTATCGAATGAAAAATGGAGTATATAGATTTTACACCACGTGTTTTTTTTTTAACAAGCAAACATCTTTGGGTCCCAATGGTAATCAAATTTGCCGACCCTCGCAGCCATTCAATTCAGAACAATACACGGAAGTGATCCCACCAAAGTGTTTGGCGGACAGGATGCTCTTTTGAACAGTTGGCAGGATCAATTTCTCTTGAGGGCGAATTTTCTTCATTAATAGTTTTCTGGTTTTTGAGAAGCTCAAGCAATAAATAACATAACAAAAATCTTGAACAAATGTTGATTTTTTATGTATCTACAAGTTTTGTTCATAAATATTGCCCAATGCAGAATCATCAATCAAGAGAAATATACTTTATCAAAAATTTCCCTTCTATGTACATAAAACTTCATCCCATATTGATCCAGCTGTGTGTTTCCACTTGTGTTTTATATTTTTACGTGTGAGATGCAGGACGCCGGCCATAGAAAAACATATTTGTTTTTCCCGGACAGACAAAACAATACAACACAACCGTATTTTCGTTCATCATACCTCGCTCGATGAATAACGATGAAAAATGCATTGTGCTCCAGGAACGGCGAGATGCGAGTCATCATGAATCAACAACACAAAGTGCAGCACGCCAGCTGAAGTGGGAAACTGTTTGGCACCTGCATCAGGAATATAAACACCTCGATGCAGATGTGGTTTTTTATTTTGTTTCTAATTTTCCTATAATTTTATTTGCGAAAAAGAAGGTCTTTTTACAGCAACATCTATTATATCCGATGATAAAAATCATTCGATGTATATACTACGGCTTTAAAATGTTTAAAGTTTAAAAATGTATTGTAAATACACAGCACACATTCGATCTGAATGGTTTTATGGAAAAGATGTCTTTCAAAGTGAATCATTTTTACTATGCGAAATTTATATAATCGTATAAATATCAAGGAACATAAAAGTTCTACAAGAAAAGACAATGTGTGACAAATTCACGGAACGTGTTCTATATGTTTCATTGTCTAGTAATTTTCATATCAATCTATAAATAACCTAGCCACAGCTGATCCAATCAACTTCGCTGCTCCATCGATGAAAGAATCCACATATTTTGCTTCAAGAGCTTGGATGCAAATTGGATTAGAAAGTAAACTATCTACAGATACCATACGCTCCCACAATCGTGTCATTCCATCTCCTCGAAAGTTTTCTGCTTGTATTTGATCTGGAAAATTTTGCACATGTCAATTTCTATCAGCCATATCGTGTCGAGGCTGATTCGAACAGTTGCTAATTCACATAAACTTCATTTCATGATCATATGTATAGAATAACCTATATCTATACATATCGCGTCTGCTTGCAAATTTGGGCGCTAGCGAAAATCGCGATAAGTCACAGCGAATTATTTTATCTTCAGCGAATCCAATTTCATCGCTGCTGGGCTGCGCCAAAATGCTGAACCACCAGCAGCAGCAATATTCAGAATTGGAAAAAATACGCTGGCGTATCATCCTCATACATGTAGCAGCCTGCTGATTTTTCAAGTACGAACTCAGACTTTACGACGACTTAAGAATGTGTAAAGGGCCAGAAAACTCCTTTAAACATGAAGCTTTTTTTATTTTTTTTCAGAAGATTCAGAGACTAGAATTTTCATCCAAATAGTTGCACTCCAGTTTTTACCAACTTAAGTTTATTTTTACTGTATTTTGAAACAGCATGCGATTCCCAATACTTTAGATGCAGTCATTTTTATACAGTCCGACTATCTGTCTGTTCATTATAAACTTGGTAAATATCGAACCGAGCCTGGAATGATTTCTTTAGTATAGTATAGTATAGTATAGTATAGTATAGTATAGCAGGGCCGTAGGAAGAATCGACTCATGGGGGGGGTTTTGGAGATTGATTTTTACCTATGATTGTTTGCCTAACATTGCACGAATACAAAAAAAAATTAAAACTAATTATGTTTGTTACTATATAATTATTATGTTTAAGTACTTTGACATTAAGAGTTTTCGTATTAAATCGTAACTTTAGGAAATTGGTCCTAAATCTCAAATGTGAGCTAAATTTTCTTTCATCGATGGTAAAAATCTTTGAATTTGTTAAAGAGTCTGATAGACCAAACTAATTTGATTTGGGCATAAAATTGGCTTTTTAAGGAGAATTCAATTTCCTTAAAAAAAACTTATTCTATACACAAATTAAAAAAGCCCAATCTTCCAAACTATTTTTCAAATTTAAAGATTTTAACCTTTGATGAAAATATAACAAATTTTCAAATAAATGTAAAAGATAAAAATCGTCAGTTTTTCGGATCAAATTTTTTTTGGTGCCAATTTGTACCAAAACAATGATAAAGTATGAAATTTGGCTTTTAAAAAACTGCATTGCGAAACAAATACGAGTTATTTTTTTTTCGCTAGCCGCTTGTTTGCAAACAGCAAAGTTCAAATGTTATGAATTGTTTTTAAAATGCCAAATTTTGGTGTTCTTAATGTATTAATAATGACAATACACTAGGAAAATATAAAATTTTGTGCAGATTTTTAGGCGAAGATTTTTCTTGAAAAGTTTTTTTTTCATAAAGAATCAATTCCATAAAAAAAATCCTGTGGATAAATTTAATTCAATGAAATTTGTTTTTTTTTGTGGATAATATAAAACAACTAAAATTTTACCTTTTATTTGTGATTTTCAACTGAACTTTGTTTACAAACTAATTTTGTTTTAAAAATTGGAATCTGTATGTTTAATTGATAAAATGTTGTGTTCAATTTTGTCGAATAAAGTTAAGCACTCAAATTCAGTCCATTCGAAGTTAAGCACACTGTCGGTAAGCGGTTGCGCTTTAAAATTGTATACAAATTTCCATACTATTTCTGAAATATACAAAAAAAAATGTTTTGCGAACCTTTTTCCAGATCAGAATTTTATGAGCCAAGTTATAGAACCCTCATTCATGAGGCTTTTCATTAAAATTCTGTATTTCAGATTTAATCTAAATTCACTATTAACATTATTTATTTTTTATCTGTATTGTGAATCAAAATAAAATATAAATTTACAAAGATCAGAATCTTACTTTTCAATTGCCATTTCAAAGCACTAATTTTTTGAATTTTGTGTAAGAATTAAGTTCAAAAAATTCGAATTTGAATATAAAATAAAATTTCTCTTTGTTATATATTCGGAAAACTATTATTAAAATATTGAAAATGCATATGATCTCGAAAAACATGATAAAATTTGATATGAAATGCAAAACCAAATTTGAACCAGCATTCCAAAGCAGCTTTTCATTTCTAATTTCTTATGATTATTCGAACTGATAATTAGGAATCCTGACCAGAATCCTGAACAGGATACAGAATCCTAAATACGAAAATAGGAATACAATTTTGATTATGGGATGTACGGTATCAGAACCGCCGAAATGGGTTGAATTGAATTCGAAATTTTATATTCCGACCTGAATTTCGATGACCAAGTAAGAAAACTTTGAAAGAATTTTGGACTTGAGGGTGGGTTTTTGAGGTTTTGGCATTATTTTTTAGTCTAGATTTTTACTCTTGATTAACCTTACTTTTTTATCATAATTTGGTTGTGAATTTGAAATTTTGAGGGAAGAGTAGAATATCTCGCCTGCTTTTTTGGATCCTCATGGGGGGGGTTTAACCCCCAAAACCCCCCCCGTTCCTACGGCCATGAGTACAGTATAGTATAATATAGTTGGTTTTTGATTTTATCACTATCCGTTTTTATCACTTCTCACCAAATTCACGCTTGACTTAATCGCGGTAATTATTTAGATTTTATCAGGATTTTATGAAAAATCTTGTATTCAAAAGTACAAAAAGTGTCTGTAAATGTTATTTTTATGATTGTTGTGGTCACTGAACATTCAAAATTTTAATCTTTTTTACAACTTCAGAACGAATGTATTGTTTAACTTTTTTTTAAATATTTATTTTTTGACTTAGATTTGGTTAGATTTTTTTTTCTGAATAATATAAAAACATATTTCAAAGCTACATAACTAAGGCATTTTCAACGGAAATCATGAAAAAGCACATTAAAACGCATAAAAAATATTATTGATTTTGAATTTGATCTCTTAAATCCGGTTTTAACATAATTTTCTTTGTCCATCAAAACACATCTCCCAAGTAACACTAGCATTTCGATTTTTTATTATGGCTTTTTCTGTGCAGCTCGTTTTATGACGGCTTTATTATGGTCATGCAAAATGCTCATATTCTTCAATCGACCATCTGTTTTCAGATAGTTTTGGAAACGCTCATAAATCTTCCATTAAACATACTGTTTTAGTTACTTAGAAAGAGTTAGGAACGCTATGTTTAAACTATAATAAAACACAAACTAGAAGTTTGCTTCAAGCTTTCTTTTGCATGTTCTATAATAGCACTCAGTGCCTGATTATTAATAAACCGCCATAAAACTTAGTGACAGTTCTTGATCAAGATGTCAAAACAGGACGCGCTCAGATTAGATAGCACATATTTGAATTAGAATTCCCATTGCATTGTTACACATTTTTGATAAGTTATGTGTGTTGGTTTTGAGTTAAAATATAAAAAAAATAAAATCTTTAAAAACTTCAAATTACCTGAAGTGGAATGAATATCTCTACAATATGAGTATTGAGTGAAAAGGCCCAAATCGAATAAAAAAAAATTTTTTGCTTGGCGCCATCATTAATCCAAAATGGCGGCTTCCGCATTTATTTTCAAAGTTGTAAATTACTGAAAATATCATGAAACCTTCACAATATGGCTTTTAGGTGAAAATGATAAACGAGTAGAAGTCGAATTTCGTTGTCCATCGCCATTTTGATTTCCAAGATGGCGGCTACCACTCAACTTGAAAATACTGTAAATTACCTGAAAAACGCATCAAATCCATACAATATGGGTATAAGTTGAAAGAGATCAACCAGTAGAAGTCGAATTTCGTCATCTGATGCCATCTTAAAATCGAAGATGGCGGCTTCCGCTAAACTTTAAAATGTTGAAAATTACTTAAAATCGCATGAAACCCCAACAATATTGGTAATGGGTGAAGGGGCTAAAGAGGTAGAAGTCGAATTTCACAACTGACACCATCTGGAAATCCAAGATGGCGGCTAACGCTTACCTTTTTATGCTGTGAATGACAAAAAAAATCGCATCGCAAACCGCCACTATATGGGTATTGGGTGAAGGGCTAAACAAAAAGGAAACGAATTTTCCCTCTCAACGCCATCTTGAAATTCAGAGTAAAGGCGCCCGCACAATAGCGCGTCAGACGTCGCGTCGCGTCAGCTGTCAACGCTGTCATTGAGTACTAAAACGCTGAAGCGACGCACCGAACTTTATTTGTAGCACAATACAGCGTCCACTGACATGGCTTTCCAGAATTTTAGAGACCACACTCGGGGTGCCAAACATCACAAAACACAGAAAAATTTCGATGATTTTATTTTTGAGTATATTTGTGTCGAATTTTAACAAAAAATCTTTAAAATGCAATATTCTAACCCAGCTGACACACTGGAATTTTGATTTATTTCAAAACAAAAACGTCAACGCTGGAGAACACTGCTGTTTAGAACAAGTTTTGCGTTTTAGTACAATGCTGTCACTGACGCGACGCACCATAGTGGTGGCTCAAACGGAAAATGGTATCCCCAAAATTAAATGTCAACGCGAAGCTGACGCGACGCGACGTTCGACGGGCTATTGTGCGGGCGCCTTAAGCCGTGCCCGGGAGCGGCCCCGTTTTTTTCCTTTGTTTCCTTGCTTCCAAAAATTTATAAAAAACAGGATATTTTAGCAAAAATCCAGTTATAGCGTTTACAAAGTTTAATAGTGGTCCACGGTTTCGTAGTGTTTAATGTAGAGGAAGTGGATTTTCGGCGTTCGAATCGGAGAAATCAGTGTGGAGTTTTTGAGACGCTGCGGTAAAGGGGTCTGGTGCTACGCCTCCAGGACCAACTCAGACTGAAATCCAGCTTCTCCGATAATCTAAGGACGGTGTAAAGATAAGTACATTGCAAATTTATGCATTATTAGTTATTATTCATAGTTCTCAAATGATGTTTTGTAATAATTTGAAAAAAAAAACAACATAAATTTGAGAGGTTTTGACACCGTGGATATTTGCAGGCAGGAAATATTTCGCTCGGAATTTCAGAAACATTTCAAACTAAGATGGCGTAGAAACTGTTATGCTTACCGATATGAGTCGAGTGTTTTCAACAAGTATATTGATGATTTCGTCCATCAATTGATAAGATTTTTTTCATAAGACTGAACAAATTAAAACAACATCAAGATACATCAAAAAAATTAGTCTCATGAATCATTAAACATCATTTGAAAAATTATGAAATTCTTTAAATCAATAGTCTGCATTTTTATTATATTATTATTTTACGGTCTAGGATGTTTATTATAACAGCTATGTTTTTTGCTATGGCAATTTGACACACGTCTATGAAATAATAACTAATTCTCATATTGATTGTTTAACAAGTCCAAAACCTATTTAAAAAATAATTTTAAAGTAATGTAACAAATTAAATTAAATTTAATTTGAATCTATGATTTGAGAATGTCAATTGTCATAGACTTAAAAATGAAGGCAAAATTAAATAAAATTGAAAGTAAACGGTGTTTACTAAACACCCTTTCGCAATGAGATAACAATTGAAAAAAATGCGCTCTTCGTCTTTTCTACATTTAGGTAAAGACTGCTAAGCCAAAATACATAATAAAATAAAAATTGACTAATTTCTTTCATTATCCGTTGTTTCTTTAAGCATTTAAGCAAAATCAGAAAAAAAAATTAATAACTTTCATGTGATAGCGTTATCGCACAAAAAATAACCATATATGCAAACAATTTAAAAAAAAAACGCTTTTTATTTGTTTAAAATATTTGATCTTTTTAGTATTTAATAGTCGATCAATTCAGAAATTACCAAATCAATCAATTAAATAAGAGTAAAGTTTAGTAACATTTGTGATTGGTTTGCAATAGATTTAAAAATTCGTTTAACACGTTTTCAACTAGTTTATTTTATCCAAAAATTTACTGCTTTTAGGTGAGAAATGAATCTCATTAAAAATACTTCAAAATAAAGGCAGATTTTGTTTAGGTTTCAGTAGTGTAGTGACAAAAGTTTTGATCACACTAGTCAAAAGTGTCCCCCAATAAAATCCTTTAACCCAAACCTCCAAACGAAAATTGTTTTGCTAGGATGCAGAGGTGACCTCGGTCCTAAAGCACAAAATTGATCTTTCATCCTTTCCTATCTTTTCCAATCTATGCATTGACTACTAGGACATGGCTGGCGCCGTTATGGACGTTCAAAAAGAGAGCATCAGGTTTGAGCATTGTGGATGTGTTGCCAATCCCAGGCTCCATTCATTTGACCTCTGAACAAAACTGATGGCCTCGGTCAATCACGGAGTAGCAACCATTGGTGATGTAGAACTCGTTCTACTAAGCCACGCCTGCGATCGTGGAATTCGAAATGTTTTTGTTTTTCATAACGATATTTTCTTAATTTAAAACATTTTAAAATAACTTAAACTTGCGTTGGTAAATTTACATGAATGAAAAATATTAGTGACACATTTCGGGTTCAATGATTAAAGGTGGATGTGAGCAGCCAATCTAGCACAGCTCAACGCCATCTTGAAATTCAAGAGGGCGGCTTCCACTGCACTTTTAAATTTTATTAATCACTGGAAGTCTCATGAAACTCCCAAAGTATGCATATGAAACATAAAATATGAAAAACTGGATTTTTGTGTTCCTCCCGAACAAAATGCCTCAAAATCCCATACAAACTTTAGGCTCGTTGAGCGACCCCTTTTTGTGATCCGATCTTGCCCAAATAAAGCATGAGATCTTGTACTTGCTCTAGGACAAATTTTATCCTGCAGCGCAAAACATTTCACAAGTTTTAAATTTCCCATGGAAATTTGAGGCAGTCTATTGTTTATGTAATTATTCTTCAAAGCAATCGAAAGATTCCTTTTAATTCAACCACGGTACCGTATCGGAGGAATCTTTCTATTGCTTTGATTCAGTTGAATCATTCAACCAAGCAGGCTCACAACACAACAGAGTAATTATTCTTATTTTTTTTAAAAGGAAAACAAAATCTTGCTTCGCCATTCTATGTTTTTTTTACTGCAAAAAGACTCTGATAAAAATAGATTGTTAATTCAGATTATTGATTATTGGTTTGTTTGAAAACGTTTCGTAAAACGTTCTATTTTTGAAAATAATATAAACCACTTTGGTGCATCATTTTGCTATTAATTTTTTTTACCAAAATATGTTTGGTTTTTCATTTTGGTCTTTGCTTTGAATTTTATAAAATTAAGTAAACCGTAATGATGCCTGATTCTGCTCTTAGACTTAATTCTACATTAATTTTGATACTAAGCTATTGTTGGTTGTTTTATATTACTATACATAAAAAGAATGTCGATAAATTTTGTTGATATCTTGATTTATTTACATGGGATATCAACACCTAAACCTAACGATGCTGTAGTGTTATCATTTTTGCTATTGATATCTCATTTGCATTTCTCTTTGCTATCCAAAAATAAAATTTCGCTACCATAATGAAGCCTTGTCCGGCTTTCGCTTTTGGATCGGCACCAAAATGCTATCATTTTGGTGCCGATACCTAGTTTTAGTAGCATTTTGCTATGGATTCAGGTATCAAAGTCTGCCTGGCCAATAATCTTTTGCATGATTTTTAACATGATGAAATAAGTAAAACTAAAATTTTGAACTCGGGATTGATTGGCGAAACTGAGAATTAAAGAGGAAAATGAAGTTTTATTGTCTTTAATCAATAATTTATAATGTTTTAAGTAGTGGAAACGTTTTGTATCTACAAATTTTGATCATATGATGTAGTAATCAAAGTTGATTAGACACAAAAGTTCGATTTCAGTTCAAATTACTCTTTTCAATAGTATTTTTAATATTTTTTTCTTAAAGTTAAACCATGTAGAATTTCAATTTGATAGTCTCCATCTAATTAATGTGCAATATTTATTATTTTTGGAAATTTAACAGTCGTATCTCTTATGTCAATTTTGGAAAAAAAAAATCTTAGAAAACTGCATCAATAAAATTTCTTCGGCAAATTTCAAATTTCAATATTTTAATCTTTACATCTTCGGTGAACTAAAAAGTTTACATTAAAGAAAATTTTTTTGAAATTTGCTCAACTTAGACTTTTGAAGTGTGTTTCTCGAAATTTGCTTTTCATATGTCGAAAAACAGAAATCCTTGTCCTTTTTACATATTTAAAGGCAAAGCTAGAAAAAAGCTCTTCGCATTGAAAAAAAATTAAAATCCTGGAAACGGTTTCTGAATAATTTCTAAAAAAAAGCGTGATAAAATCGAAACAAAAACCGTGATAAAATCGAGCGTCAATTTGGCGAGTATTGCAAAAAATCGAACAGTGATATAATCGAAAAACTACTGTATTTATATTTTACTATTATCGTTGTTAAATCTCAATACCTAATTCAACAGATCATTAAAAAAATCTGTTCGAGTGCGAGCGTTCTTCAAAATATCCCTTTTTGTTTTCTCTTAGGTCTCGTTAAAAAAAAGCATTTTGGAGATTCTTTTCTTTCAATTTGGTAATACTAATTTTTTTTTAATTGGAGGCACCGTAACCATCGTTGTGGCATTAGCGTTTGAGTAAATTATCGTATCCGATCGATCGATAATGCGAGTAAGAATCCTGTGTTATAGTTCGATAAATACATCAAGCATTCCGTCAACCAAAAATATTTGTCATCAAACCACTCCCCATGAGGTCGTTTTTCCTTCGACTCTTTTACTATACCAGGGTGGCCACAACTTTTCCATTTTGAAACTCCCGGTTTTCCCCGGTTTTTCCGGACAAAAATTCAAGGCTTTCCAGACTTTGATTGTCCATTTTCGTCGGCATATAGCAAAATTTTCAACTTATTTCATGGATTTGGTTGTTTCATAACACTCAAGTAATTGAACACTTAGACGAATTCGATTCTATTATCACCACATTCATATAAATAAAACACATCCTTCACAAAATCGCTATGGGGTTTTAATTCATATTTACAAATTGTTTAATCAATTGTGTAACTAAAACTCGCAAAATCCACGTCTCTAGTATTTAAAATTGTTCTAAAGGCGTTCAATCATGTATTTCTCTTGTCACAGTAAATTCAGTAAAATTGATGTTTTCAAACAGTCAGTAATAAATGCATCTTCAAGTGTAATATAAATTTTTGATAAACATTTATCATTATGATTCACAGAGAATTGTTTATACTTGCCCATGTTTTTCAAAACACGGAGCAATTATGAATACTTGATTGTCTAAACTTATCGTTTGATTATCTAAACAAATAACCGTCAAGATCCTGAACATAAACCATTATACATAACTTTATCAGTTTCTAAAATCTATGAATATAAGATTTTACGAACAAGATTCCTTGTTCCTTTATGAATACAAAAATTCCCCATGACTAATTAAGGGTAATTTTTTAAAGACCACAAATCGTATCTAGACGCATTGTTAAGTTTCCTCTGGAAATATTGAAAACACTAAAAATGTTTTCGTAACAAGAATCTTAACAGTGTTCATTACTACCCCATATTAGCCTAGGTAATTTTCTGAAGAACTTGTCTTCTGTTCTGCCATATGGTTATTTGCAAGATGCACTTCTTGTAGGTCAATTAATGGATTTTCAAAGATTTTTCAAATTTTAATGAAATTGTGTATGCCACGCGTTGAAAAACTTGTTTTTTTTTCAGCACTCTACGTAATTATCTAACTTGGCAAGCCTCGAGCCTAACGATAACGATTCTTGCTAAAAAATAAATTTTTTGCAACTTATTGCAATGAATAACTAATTAGAAACCATTCACCAAAAATTGTTTTTGCCACTAGAATTCGGACTTCAAAAGTAAAAAAAAAATATATGGGCAACCGGTTACAAAGTCTATATTAAACAGTTTTGAGGATTATTCAACAGCATATCAAAGTTACAGAGATACAGACAAAATTTAAAACATTATTCAATTCAGATTCACCCATTTTTTTTTATATATAGGTATTTCATCCTGAGAAATATCAGTTTCGAAATGAATACAGAAGAAAATACAAAAGAAATTTAAATTTATGATTATCAAAATTTATTTTAATAAAAGAAAAATTATCGTTAATCGATAAAAGTAAGAAACATTTATTTTTGATTTTCAAAGCGTAGTAAAATTAAATTTTGCAATTTAAATTGATTGATACTTGAACTAAACTACCTACATTATTGAAAAATTTGAACTTAAGGACTCATGTATTTTGAGTTCAAGATAACATTTTGATACATTGAAATTGCAAATTTTGGAAGAAATTTTAAAAGGAACAATGTAATTTAATGTAGTAGCATTACAAAGTTTAAAAAAACATTTCTCAATCCTCTACTGCATACGATTCCATATTTGGTTTCGAACTTTTGAATATTTTCAACATGATTCTGTACTGTCAAATATTGCAAACTATATTTAAAACTTAAAAAAACTGTTTTCGTACATTATTTTAACAATTAAAAAAATTCAAAAACAGATCTAGTTCATGGCAATAAAAATATTTCCATCAAAACAAAATCTCAACGTTTTCATTCTTCATACAGTAGAGAGCTTTGTTATGCAGAAAAATGTGTATTCGATTTCAGTGAAAAAAGTAATAGCTTATTGTTCAACATATATTTTTATGTTGAGTCAATTTCTTGGGGTAAAATTATGAAAACTAGATAACTGTTCCGGTTAACAATAGAGCTATAACGTATTTTGAAATGTTTGCTTGGAAACAACCACAGTATCAGGAAAACAAATCTTATAATTTTTTTCAAACACATTCTAGGCTAAAACTAACTTTAAAGATTATGCAAAAAAAAATCAAATTGAAAAGTGGACAAATAATGTTTTCAAAGCCAAAGAGACTCAACAGTCTACATACAATTTTCAGAAATTATGAGCTAAGTTATAAAATGCAGATTACAATAAAAACATGATATGAACATGTTTTCAAATCTGTAAAGCCATTGTTTCACAGATTGATAGTCCTCAATTCGAATCATTCGTCAGATTTTGTCAAATCTAGTTTTGGCGATAGTGGGTTTTGAAATTTAAAAATTACTTAGTTTTGAGTTGATTACATCATTGATAACTTGATTTGATAGAGGATTAAGATATTACCTAGCTATTCTAAATTCAAAGAAAAAATGCTTGAAAAAAATCCTCATGTTTAAAAAATCAACAGAAAAAAACTAAACTATTTGTGACAACATTGAAGAACATTTATGACCTTTCGATATCAAAGATTTTAATTCTATTTAAAACTTTGTTGAAGACTTAATTTTTTTATTTATGCTGTTAAAAAAAAAATTATTCATTTCGATAAAAAAACATTTCAAAATATTTTTAAATTCTCATATTTCCCCAGACTGTGAAAAATTAAAAAAAAGTTGAACTTGAAAAAGTTTCAAATATTCGCGGTCTACGTAAAAGTTGATCATTGATTCGAAACCTACGAGTAGAGTATCTTTGAAAAATTCTAATATGTTGCTTAAAATTTCTTAACTTAACCCTTGGATCTCGAAAACTAGAGCTAACAGAAAAAAAAACCTAACTATATATTTAGACCTGTCAGCCTCAAATAAGTCAATTTAACTCTCAACCCCCGGACAAACGGAATAACGTAAGTTTGGTTGACTTGTGCTGTGGAAAAGAAATAAACTAAAAATAATCGATGTTATGGCAACAATTTTGTTATTTTGACATGGGTCTTTTTTAACATTCAAATTCAAGGATTTTTTTTTCTTAATTGCGTCACTCAAAACACAAATATGTATATATTGAGGAAAGTACTATGCAATTTTTAGGTTAGATATATGTTTCGACCGGGAGGATGTTTATAAATTTTAATTTTTGGCTTTTTACGGTCTTGGATTTCAATCAAACAACTTTGTATTCGAAATACCCGACGTTTCGACCATTTTTTGTGGTTTTTCTCAAGGGATAATTCCCTTGGGTCGGGTATTTCGAATATAAAGTTGTTTGATTGAAATCCAAGACCGTAATAAGCCAAAAATTAAAATTTAAAAAAGTACTATGCAATGTTGAATCATTTCAATATATTTGAAAATTTATATAGAGTCTTCTACCAACATAACCACATCCTTATGGAAAAAGGAAAAAAAATTCACTGGATTCTTCTAAATTTTACTTCAATTTAAGTAACGGATCAGGTAAGAAATCTGTTCATTCAAAATTTACGCAAATTTTCAAAGGAATCTCTACATATGCCAGCTTAAAAAAGTGTAATGAGAAATTTTCTGGAAAAATTACGAACAGTGATCGAAAAAGGGTCAAACAGTACGTTGTATGCTTGCTTTTGTATGTATGATAGTTTTTTTTTAATAATTGTTATGATGTGCGATATTTGAACATATTTTTAGAGATTTTTGAATTTCTCCTCTCATTCTTCGAGGCAGTTTTGAACTCTAGGTTCCGGTGAAATTAGTCAGTTTTTCAATTTAGAGGTAGTTGAAGAGAAAAAAAAGTAGCTTTAAAATTTCCAAATTTTTGATATTCTTCTTACACATTTTTTTACTGTTGAATTCTGACTTGGAAATTGAATTTTGAATTTTGGATTGAATTCCTGATCTTTAAACCAAAACTGAATTTCGGTTTCCTTTTGTTTATTTTCCCGGTTTTGGGTTTGAATTCCCGGTTTATTCCCGGTTTTCCGAGTTCTTTGGCCACACTGTATACTATACTTTGTTATGGTCATCAACCAATCTCTAAAGTTGCATGAAAATCTAAGCTTTAGTTATAACAGCTCCAATAAGGTCAAAGGAATCAAATATCTTTTTTATCTAAAAAAAACTAATTTTATATTGGAAAGTCACAATAAAATTCTAAGAGCTTTCTTAGCTCACAGAAATCCAAATGTTCCAAAACATCGAATCCTTCCATTCTATCAAATATCACTCTCATAAGCAAATGTGTTCCCCACTAGTATCGTCGACCGGAAATCGACCATTGATAGGCATTCGACTGGAGAAATACATCCCTCAATCAGTTTCCCACTTCCATATGCCACAAGCCCGAAAGACAGCTGCTATCGATGCCACCGATCATTTCCGGCAATTCCTCCGGGTTTGTTGTGTTCCGCGCGTATCCATACGTATTGTTGTTGTGGTTGCCAACAGGCACTCGAGCATAATTGACACGTGTGTGCAGATATGGCGAAACCGATTGTTGTTATTGTTGATGTTGGCCGCTCCCATTAGCCAAATGTGACAGATGAATGATTGGGGATGTTTCGCACCGGATGTGCGCGTGCTGAAAACACCCGAAAACAAAAACACACACCCAGAACAATCACTTTGGGCTGTTGGAGTACAACACACACTATTTGATGTGTTTTGTGCGGTAAACTATTCATCTGAACCGATGTATTGTGCTCTCAACATAAGGATAATTCGAGGGAAAATTGTAGAACAATTGGAAACCCATTAAGGGCTTTATAATGTTTATCATCCTTCATCTTTGAACCTTAGATAGCCTAAAACCAAAATGCACCGATTCGTCAGAATTTCCTCTAAACACGTTTGCAACATAAATAACCGCGCACTGCACTGACTGACTGCTTTTGAGAATGATGGAGCTTCCTGTCGATGGATCTCTCTGCATGTGTTATGTTTGCCAAACACTCCCTGAATCGAAATGGACGATGGGACGTTTTGTAAGAAATATATAGCGAAATCAATCGAGCCTAACCAATCAAATTCGGCCTGATTGATCATCAATTACCCAATTGCTTCCGTTGCCGAGGGCTGTTTACAATTCGGGTAATTGATCGGTTTGGGCACAGCTTTTGGCCCTAAGTGTGGGTGGTGCTTTTGTTTGAATGTTAACAGGAAATTATTGCTTTGATAGAGCGATAGCGATAGGGATAGTTAGAATACAAAGAAACAAGTCTGATTCTTCGATATAATTTAATGTATACCTTCTGTTTTTTCTTCTTCAATTTTTTCAGAGCCTTCGACGTGTACTGGAACATTCCCAGCTTCATGTGCAAGCAGTATGGGTTGGATTTTTCGCACCTTGGCTACACCTATGGGGTGGCCCAGAATCCCAAGGACTCCTTCCGGGGAAATGTCTTCACAATCCTGTACGATCCCGGTAAATTTCCCGCAATTTTCGAGAAAAAAGACACCAATGTGCTGTACAAACGGAACGGAGGGGTTCCCCAGGAGGGGAATCTTACCGAGCATCTGGAAATTTTTCGAATGCACGTGGAGCAGCAAATGCCGGATCCCAATTTTCCTGGTAAGTTAAACTAAAAACCTGAGAAATTGTTTTGTCTCTCATCAAAATGTTTAATAATTTGCAGGTGTCGCCGTTATTGATTTTGAATCGTGGAGGCCTATTTATAGGCAAAATTTTGGATCTCTTCAACCGTACAAGGATCTCTCGATGAAGATCGAAAAGGATCGACATCCGTTGTATAATAAGAAGATGCTGGAAGCTGAGGTACGTAAAAACATAACGTTCATGACACAACAGTTGGTTTGGATATTTCCATTCAATCAACTTTTTTTTTGGAGTAGGTACTATAACTAATCTAAGGTACTTTGTTTTAAGTGATCTCAGGGTCTCGATCTATTAGTGTATCTCGATATCTGCAGATCTACTCGTCCCTTTGAAAGGTGTACACTAGACCGCTCCCATATGTTTTTTCGATGTCTTTTGGGTAACCAAGCATCAGTGTAAAATTAGAAATGATTTGTTTGATTCTTAAAGCAAAAAGCGATACAATTTTGTATGGAAAGCTGTATGGAAGAAGAAATTGTTGCATGTTCAATCATCAAGAAAATTCATACAAGCTTGGAATAAAGTTTGTCTTTAATTATTGGTTTTGCCTATTCTTAAGCTTCATTTTTTAGAAGAGGCTAAGTCTTTCTCGAAAAAAGTTATAACCATTAAAAAATAAAAAATCTGAATTCCATGAGTATTATTTAAAATTTTCAAATTTTGCTGGCTAGAGCTTTCCAAAATTTCAAAAATATTTGAGTCAAGGTCAAATAAATAAAAAAAAAATCCTTGGCGTTGCAAAGCAGATTTTTGCGATTTTTTTTTATTTTCATCCTACGGTTGAACAGCTTTAAAATGAGCAGTCAAACACGCTAAATTAAAGAAATTAGAGTGTCCGCTCCAGGATTTCCCTGGAATTTGAAAAATTTGATTCCCAGGAATCATAGTTTCATTCCCAGGAATTCCCGACTCGTATCAAATTATTTCTCTGGAAAAGCCTGACAGCCCCGGAACCATCCTATTTGAAAATATAGTCATACAAAACTCATTGAAAATATGCCAATTCCTGTGGCAGTGAACATTTTGCAACCATTTGGTGCAGTTTTTTTTATTGAAATAGATAAGTTTTAAAAGATTATATGAATTTCTTTACCATTTTCATTGAACAAAAACTCATAACAAGAGATGTCTATGTGCCAGATTTCTTAAGATTTGCCTGATTTTTCAAGGCTCAGCCTGACAACCTGATAAGCAGAAAACATTGAATTTCCCTCATTTTTGTTTTTAATATGCCTGATTTTGCCTGATTTTTGCGAATGTGATAAAAAATGAGTAGTGAAGAACTGAATTAAGTACCATTCTTGAAGTGAAAAAGTGAAAATGTGGCCGAATCAAAGCAACCGAAAGATTCTCTTTCATTCTTATTTTAAAAAGGGAATTAAAAGGAATCTTTCCATTGTTTTGATTTTGTAGAATTATTCAACCAAGTAGGCTCACAGCACATATTAGAGTGAAAATAAGGAGCGATGACCAAAAAATAGGTCATCACTTTGAGCGAAATTTACGTTTGTTTAACGTATCCTGATTTAGCCTGGTTTTTATTTCAACAGCTCCCTGATTTATAAAAAAAAATGTTGGCAACACTGCCCTTAACCCTTCGAACAATATATGAAAAATCGGGCAGCAGGTATGCAAATGGTGATTTCCCAAATGGAACATTTATGCTCTTGTTTCCCTCTGGCTTTGAAAGCCAGATGAATTTTAAAACTTTAGAATGATCAAGGCATCGTTTTTTTTTTCAAATGAAGAATAATTATGTAAAATGTTCCGAAAAACGCTAAAAAAGTTGGATAAATCAATCAAATAAATGGATAATGTTTTTTACTAGCCAATTATTGCATAAATGAATTCCTCATTTGACCTGTCCGGGTTATATTCTTGTTTGTTTGACTGTTTTTTAATTTATCATTGATGAACACAGTTTGAATTATTTAATGGCTTTTTCTGGCGGAGTATTTTTGCATAGGGAAACTTACTAAATTAAAAACGTCGATATGTTTCTTTGCAATAGTCATCAATTTTTTTAGGATTGATCAGATCTTGGCAATTGATTACTGTTACCGCAAACCCTAGCCAAAAATATGAACAATAGCCGAAGCTAGGTAGAATTCGATCGAGCTAACAGCTTTTGTTCTGATCACGGACGATCGTGTGTCCGATGATCATTGGTAGCCAGTAGAATCGTATAATAGCTTTCCCAACCCACAAATCGAGTTAGTTGGAGCACGTTGGTTGCTCAGTGCACATCGAGGTATAAACTATATCGCTATAGTTCCTCGAGTACTATAATCTCTTAACCGGAAAATATAGTTCTAACTGTCGGAATAAAGTGTTTCAATTGCACTTGTCGTTTTCTGAATCTAATTCCGAACTCTCGAGACCCAAACCCAGTAATTGCGGTTACAATTACTATTAAAATATTACGAAATCTAACAATGAGTTCTTCGTCGATGTCCAAAACTATGGAAAGTAATACAGGATTTGAAAATGCTTTTCGAAACACGTTTCCTGTTTTGCTGGTCCCTGCTCCACCTGATCAACTCGTACTCCGAATGCTTTGTACAGTTTTTCAGTAACGAGTTTTTTTCGATCAAGATATTTGGGCTTTAAATCCTTAGTGATCTTTTTGTTGTTCGACCGGGAATAATTTTGAGGTTATGTATTGGCTTTTCGGTCTTATCAGGTCAATTATAACACTTTTTATATGTGCTTCATCCAACGTTTCGAATTATATTAATTCTTTATCAAGGAACTAAAATTAAATACAGGAGCATAAAACATATTTTCTCATAATTAATATTAACATTAATTACTCACTCGGACATTCGTGTTATTGTCCAAAGCAGATGCACTCCTACAGTGTTCATCAATCGTCGGGATTCTGGCTATAAATTTTGAATTTGAACTCTCATTTCATGTCGGAAGTGAGGAGGAAAGCTTGCGTGTGACTTACGTGTCCAATATTCTGGTATCGGCCAGGGCGTCGGCGCCTACTCCGTCGTTTTGGAACACGTCCGTGGCAAAACTTCTATCACTCGACTCACTGTTTGTTATTATTGTTTGAGTTTTCGTAGCGTTTTCTTTACCGCCAGAACCCGGCGTCCATGAGTGCTTGCGAGTGTTTGCGAGAGAGTGAAACACTCCGCCGTACGAGATTGCTCTCCCGTCTGTGTCGCTCTGGATGTTGACGGTATTCGGGGTACTTTGTATGTAGCACATTTCGAGTACCTCTAGGTGCCTACGGTGATTGTTGGAACTGTCTAGGACGGTGGCTTTATCGAAGTCAAACATGTGCTCCTGTTCGAAACAATGTTCAACAACAGCTGACTGCCGCAGTTCCCGGATGCTGGGGTTTGACGCTGTGGCCCCTGTTGCTAATATGTTGCATTGTTGCATGTTGCATTGTTTCGAACAGGAGCACATGTTTGACTTCGATAAAGCCACCGTCCTAGACAGTTCCAACAATCACCGTAGGCACCTAGAGGTACTCGAAATGTGCTACATACAAAGTACCCCGAATACCGTCAACATCCAGAGCGACACAGACGGGAGAGCAATCTCGTACGGCGGAGTGTTTCACTCTCTCGCAAACACTCGCAAGCACTCATGGACGCCGGGTTCTGGCGGTAAAGAAAACGCTACGAAAACTCAAACAATAATAACAAACAGTGAGTCGAGTGATAGAAGTTTTGCCACGGACGTGTTCCAAAAC
Source organism: Uranotaenia lowii (assembly GCF_029784155.1). Classification (NCBI taxonomy): domain Eukaryota; kingdom Metazoa; phylum Arthropoda; class Insecta; order Diptera; family Culicidae; genus Uranotaenia; species Uranotaenia lowii. The sequence continues at coordinate 373,694,685 of NC_073692.1, read as the reverse complement.
GACGGAGTAGGCGCCGACGCCCTGGCCGATACCAGAATATTGGACACGTAAGTCACACGCAAGCTTTCCTCCTCACTTCCGACATGAAATGAGAGTTCAAATTCAAAATTTATAGCCAGAATCCCGACGATTGATGAACACTGTAGGAGTGCATCTGCTTTGGACAATAACACGAATGTCCGAGTGAGTAATTAATGTTAATATTAATTATGAGAAAATATGTTTTATGCTCCTGTATTTAATTTTAGTGATCTTTCACTTTTTAATTTCCATCCTGTAGGAAATATGTAATAAACACTCAAAAAATCGCATCCAAGCGTGCGTTCTATCGTCCAATATTTTCCGATCGGGTGAAGTTCTGGTGTGTTGGAAAGGTTCTTATCCTTGGGCACAACCTGAATGGTGTTAGCGGTATGTTGTTATCGGAAATTAATTGTTTTATGAAAATTCACACTTATGATTCTGAACTTTTAATAATTATCACTTTTAAAAATCATTTTTGAATGAATTTATGAAAAAAACAACAATTCCTAAGTTTCCAAATAAACCCTTCAGATCTGCAATACGATGTTAGATGAGAACGATATGAATGAGATACACTTGAATGTTTTTAAAAGAATGATCCGAAACTTTTGGCCGATACACCATACTAAGGGGTGATCCCAAACTTTTGGACGGTAACTTAAGTTTGTATTTTATTAATCAAAAGTGCATTCTTAAATTTTTGCACAACATTGTTTTATTGTGTTTTAAGAAGTTAAGAATAAGGGTTCTAATGCAATTCAAATTTCGAAATTTGGTCCACCCTATCCCGAGATGATCGGCTTTGAATTTTGAGCAAAATACCTCCGAATTAGCTATTGCTAATAGTCTTTCAAATGAGATCAGAAGATGGACTCTAAAATTTATCACGTGAATTGAACGGTCTTCACCCAACTGAACTAGTAGAATTAGTGATTCAGGAAGTCGCATTGGAAATCAGTCTTCTTGAACTAGTTTAACTTCATACTGGAACTACCCGATACAAATACCTAATTGAGAAGTTCAACTAAACACTCTTTTATCCGCGAATTTACAATGCAGTCTTGTCTTCCCTTCCAAACCCGAGTTCAAAGACTAAGCTTTTTCTCTGCCAAACTTATGTGCACAAAGGCATCCCGAAAGAAGTCATTCACCTGATGCACAACAAGTTTGCATTCGGTGATCTTTTGGAAGATGACTCTCCAAACCATACTTTATACTCCATAAATGTGTCGGGTGATCGAAAACATCTACAGGCGCGCTTCTGATGTTCATGATGATCAAGTTAATGATTGTTTTTAGGATGGTACCTGGCAGGATTATTCTCTCTTTAAGTTGATTAAAAACATCCAAATTCCGTTTTAATCTTATATTTTACTTTATGTTAATTTATTAATAATAAGTTTTTTATATTAATGTTTCATTTCATTTGATTCCGTCAATTGCTCTTAATTGATTCAAATGTTTAGAATTTCTTTTGTTTGGTTTACTTATAAATAGTGATCCGTTAAGTAAGTTTGCATTTTAGTTACCTTTGTGAACCTCTTTTTTAAGCATTATGTTTGGACATTTTATGCTGTGGAGAACTACGGCTTTTACCACGGCAACTAAGTTCGTGAACCTACACAAATATCCCTCATTTCGCCAACAGCATTTTGTTTAGTCCTCTTTGGAAGCCCACCCCTGGGAAGAAAGTCCGGGTTTCAAAGAACTTCAGCTCATCCAGTTTTTAGTTGTTGGTGCTTAAGTGCTGTTAAGTTGAGCTACGCAATATTGATAAATAAATTTTCACTTTCCTTTAGCAGAAAGTGGGATTCAGCCCTGATTAAAATCAGTGGCTGTTAGTTCTAAAGAGTTTTGCCGTCTAGTTTCAGCTTCGACTTCCGAAGGAAATCTAGGCGGAACAAAGTATACGATTTAGAAACTTGGTATATAAGAGAAAGTTGTTTAAATTGTTGAAACACACAATTTTGTGGATCAAACTAAATTTTATATGAAATAAAAACTAAATACTAATTATATCAGTTTTGAAATGCTAGTAATTTATTTTTATTTTTATGCGATCTTGATAGTTTCTTAAAATAATAATATCTAAAACTTTTGTAAATATAAACTAATTTACTAATTACTTTAAGAGATAACTCCAAGTGGAAAAAACACTTTTTTCTTTCATGAATATGGTAGATTATCAACAAATATTAAAATGCTGTGAAGATCTATTGTCTATCGTTTACAAGCTTGCCGAAAATAATTCTGTGTTTTTGCAAAAAAAAAATCTGAATTTCTGAATTTCCTGAAAATTTTGTGATGGTATTCTATGAAGCAATTTCTATAAATTACTTTGAAGAATCAAGAATAATCGGGTCTTTTTTACATTTTAACTAAGAAAAATTACCATATTTTTCTTATCTGAAGTTATAAATCCAATATTTTTACTGAGATACAGAATCAAAGTCTTGAAAATTTGTACAAAATTTAGTAAATCTGTGAAATCTTCAGTGTGTGAATATTTCCAAAATTGTGAACTTATCGATTCCAAATTAGTTTTCTATGCAGACGATCTCAAAATGTACCATCCAATAGCTCACTATACAGACTGCCTGTCACTACAGCAGGACCTTGTAGTTAAGCTTATGCTTTGGTGCGAAGTGAATACGATGGAAGTGAATCTTAAAAAATGTAAAAAAAAACTTACGTTCACCTGAAGTAGGGTTGTAATTTCACATCAATACACAGCGGATAACGTGGCTATTGAAAAAGTTGAGTCTATTCGAGACCTCGGTGTTATTGCACGCAGAAAAAATTTGGATTTTGAAACGACTTTTATTCTGACTTCTGACTTTTATTCAAAGCATTCAGTTTTTTGAATCAAACTCCTTTTTTCTTTCAATCAATGTATTATAGTTTTGATTCAAATGAATAACTTTTGAAAGAATGAATTATTTTTTTGAATTGAATAATTTTGGACTTTGATTTTAAACAAATTCTTTGATTCAAAAGACATTTTTTCAATTGCATATTTCTTTTAAAAGAAAGTAAATTTTCTTTCAACCAAAGAAAAATGTTTTCAACGGAAAAGAATAATTTTTTGAAACAAAAACTTCAAACTTAGAAAATATATTGGATTGACTTGCAAGAAGAATAGAAAACCGAAAAATCAAATAAAGTTCGGCCGCTCGTTTTAAAAATCAAACCAGTGAATCGGAGTAAGCTATAAATAAGGAGGATTCAGGATGCAAAGTGGTAAGTGTAAGTTAATCAAAAAGTCAATACCTATTAAAGTGAATTTAAGATTTTCTAAAAGCGCTTGCATAGTTGCAGGACCACGGCCGACGGATAGATTTCCAAGTCCCTTCGAACATGGTGAAAGCTGCGCAAAGTAACTAACACCTCCCCAAATCCTGCGGTCTAATTATCTTCAACGGCAATCACCAGTCGGACCAGCCAGCAGCCGGAGTGGCTTCCGGAAGTTTATTGACCGGCCCACGGAGATTGCGAAACATTGTCAACGATATTAAGGACACGGTGATTCGATTAAAGTGAACCAGTGTTTTATGTGTTTGTGAATAAAAAAGACTTTAAGATTTAAAATTGTTTCTTTTTATTATTCAAACTCCTAATAGGAACTTCAAAACAACAGGAAAAAAACCTTCCAATTGGAATAAATGGAAAATGTTTCAATGAATAAATGCTTTTAAATCTATATCTAAATTACATTTAAGCAAAAGAAAATAACTTTGAATCAAATGAAACTGGTTTTTGTATCAAAGCATTAATATTTTGAATCAAAGATTTTTCAAAAGGAAAATTCTTTGAAACAAAGGAAAATGCATTTGAACCAAAGGATTTTTTATTTATCCCAAAATCAAAGGAAAAAATCCTTTGTTTTTGCGGCACTTTCCTTTGAAATAAAAAATCTTTTTGCTGCGTGTGTGGTTAGGTCCCTATCATTCAAGAAACATTTAGCTGTAACGGTGGTAAAAGCAAAAACAGTCCTAGGATTTTTTATCAGGAATACCAAAGGATTCAGGAACACTACAACTTTCAAAGCTTTATATTGCTCGCTTGTTCGCTGTGGGTTGGAGTACAATATTCAAGTCTGGGCACCAAACACGATCGGAGGATTGAAGCTACTCGATTCAGTTCAAAAGCGATTCCTGAGATACGCACTGCCTAACCTACCATGGAACGAACCTCAACGCCTTCCACATTACCATGCTCGATGTGGAATCTTAAACATCGAACCGATTGGTTGACGTATTATACTACTTCGTCGTCTATTTATATTCGATGTCATATCCGGTAACATTGATAGTGATACCGTTTCATGTTCCCTCTCGTTCTTTACGGGGTTTTGAGCCTCTGAGATTGAACAACTATGGTAGGAACGAATTTTTTAACCCGTGTGACATATCTTGTAAATTGTTTAACCAAGTGTATGTATATTTTGATTTCAATGTAAGTAAGGATAGATACGATAAGATATATAATTTCTGTATGTTTGTTTGTTTGTTTGTTTGTTTGTTTGTCCTCTATAGACTCAGCCGTCTTTAGAGCTAGAGAGCTGAAATTTGGCATGGATGCTCATTAGGACCAGGAAGGATGAAAAATGTTTTTAGATTTTCGGATGACCCCTTCTGAAGGGGGTCGTCCATAGAAGACAAATATTGTTTTCGCGATATTGACGTTACTTTTTGTCGGATCGTGTTCAAAATTTGCACATGAGTGTTTTGAAAGACAAGCAACCGATTTCAGGTGTCAAATTTTGTGTAAGGAGTCAGCCAAAGGGGTCGTCCATACTAACTGTTCGCTGTTTTTGCGATATTGACGTTATTATACATCGTATTCAGATGAAAATTGGCACACGGTGTTTTAAGTGACGTGCAATCGATTTGAGGTATCAAATTCATTGTAAGGGGCCGGCAAAAGGGGTCGTCCATATAAAATTTTCAGTATCTTAGTGATATTGACGTTTTTATACATCGGATTGGGGTGAAAATTTGCACATAGGAATTCATTGGAACAAACAACTGATTTCACTTATCCAAATTGAAATCAGGGTCGGCCAAAGAGGTCATCCATATCAACTATTCATTGTTAATGCGATATTGTCGTCATTTTACAACGAATTCAGATGAAAATTGGTACACGAGAGTTTTGAGGGATGGACAATCGATTTCAGGTATTAAATTGAGTGTAAGGGGTCGGCCAAGGGGGTCGTCCATATTAACCTTTCAATATTTTTGCAATATCATTGTTATTATACATCGGATTCGGATGAAAATTTGCACACGGTAGTTTTCAGCGACGGGCAATCGATTTCAGATGTCAAATGTTTTGCCAGGAATCGACAAAAGGGGTCGTTCATCTTAATTAATTTTCCAAAGTTTTAAGGAATATTGAAGTTACAATGTAATGGATTGCTTGGAAAATTTGCACACGGGAGTTCTGAGGGAACAGCAATCGATTTCTGATATCAAAGATTGCATAAGAGGCCACAGAAAGGGGTTTCACTTTTTGGCAATAATTGCGCTGTTATGCAACGATCGAGTCGAAATTTATACACGTAGGTTTGGAACGGTCAATTGATTCCTGATTTCATATTTAGTAGCAGACAGAAAAAGTGATCATCCAACATTTTTACAATTATTTTTTAACAAATAATTAGGAAGTGCATCTGGAAAATGCTTGGCAATTGAATTTCATACAAACTGTTCATGACATATTCCAACTTGAAAGCGAAACGGAGTTCGTATGGGATCAGCTAGTAATTAAATAAATAAAATTCTGTATTCTGTGACACAGATTCTATGATGGAAATCTGCTCAAAACTCTGTGAAATAAAAGATTTTTCTGTGATTTCGGCAACCTCGATCGGTTACCGCTTGCCCGCAATTAATTTAAATCGATTTTTAGGTCCAATTACCCCTATGTGCCACGCTTTAATGTGTAATGGTAGACGCAACTTTATCTGTATCTAACACTTCATAGTAGTTGGCCCGTGCTGAACAAAAATTTAATATGTGATGATAATGCTTCTAAATAAACTCTACCCGCTCATATTCACCATCTTTCATTTCTTCTTACTTTCTATCTATCTATAAAAAAATCTTAATCTTAGGATTTTATGAGTAAAAAACATCACTTTTCAACGCGAGATAAGTAGGCGTTTTCTGAATCGGCAGCACGTGTTTTTTTTTTCGGCTTTAAATATTTTCCAAAAATTTACAGAAATTTCATGGATTTTTTATCAAATTCGATTAACTTTATGTTGATAAGGTAGTGAAATCGTTTGTTCAAAAGTTAAAAATGATTAAAGTAGGCTTACCAGATACTTTCAGAAAAAAGCGGAACATTTCACGAAAAAAGCGGGACATCGCAGAAAAAAGCGGGACATTTTAGAAACTCTAAAAAACATAATTTTCATAATCATTCCTAAACATATTTATATGTTTCTTCAGCTAAAATAGTACTTAGAAAGTAATAAAATATGGATAACTGAAATTTGTTTAGGAAATTGAATTCTCAAGAAAACTTTCATCTTTGTATACTGCGAAACGTTAAGTCGAAAATGTTATAGTTCAGAGGGATTAAAAATCCGAAATTTGAAGAAAGTTTTATATTTTCAAACAGCCGTTTTGGATCATCTACATTGGATTAGAAATTGTTATTTTTTTCTCTCGGTTGTCATCTGGTGCCATCACCATTTGGAAGCAACTCACATAATATTAAAAAAAATATTAATATCGCTAGAACTTGCTCAAAGAACGCTGAACTGAACCAGATTGTTATGGTAATGCTAAGATAAGCTTACCAGATTGCCCGGTTTTACTCGGATTTGACTCAAAATTTAGGAAAAGTTCGGTCCGGCCCGGTTGCCCGGATTACGTAGAATAAAGCTTGGATTTTGCACATTCGTATTATTTCCACATCTCAGAAAAAACTTAAATTGAGTTAAAAACAAATTTTGCAACCTTTTTTTGAACAATTTTAATATAAATAATCAATGTTCATTTTTGGAGGCATACAGTACAATTTAAAACCTGCTGATGTGTTTTGATGTTAAAATATATTTTGAAATGTAATCTTTTTTAATTTTCAATAAATTATTCCGTGGTTTTGACCAAACTTGCTCGGATATTGCCCGGATTTTGGGTTGAAAATTTTGAAATTTGGTGCCCGGGTTTTGCCAATTTTTTTTTGATAACATTACCCGGATTTTTCCGGTCCGGATATGTCGGGTAAATATTCTGGCAACCTTAAATGCTAAGAACTAAACGAGTTATTTACTCTTGTTTTATTTAAAAAATATGCTGCTAATGTTGAGAAAATAAAAACAAAAAAAAACATTATGTTTGAATGATTTGTTGTGTTGAACCAATAAATTTAAATTGAAGCTAAGGTTTTTCCAGTGTAAGTCAGTGAAACTTCAAAAGGTGTTACCAATTTAATTTTTACAACCTTATCGGTGAATGTCATGATCTTTGAGTAGAATTATTTCTAGTTTTCAAAAGAATAGAAAAAAAATGACAGAAGTTGAATATGATCGAAGAGAGATTTTCTAAGAAGCGTTTTCATCAAGCACGAACCAACTATTTTGAAGTGGTAATCCGAAGAGGGTTGAATTCCCAACAAAACTTTTCTCAGAAAAAAAGCGGGACGTTTTGAGAAAAAAGCGGGACGGCGGGACATTCTCTAGAAAAGCGGAACATGTCCCGCTTTTGCGGGACGGATGGCAACCCTAGATTAAAGTGCTGCTATTCAAGAATCATTCATTAATTTCAACAATTTAATAATGAACGGAATGGAAAAGTGCGATGCATGCGGTAATTCAAGAATGAAGAAAAACTTCAGTGATTTAAACATTTATTGGGAAGATGAGCACAGGATATTTGGTGAAAGTTCCTCTGTAAGATCTTTATCTGATCTCTTTCAAATCGTGTGAAGATACCTTCTGGGAGTGTTTGCTAGCTGATGCGGATTTATCTGAATAGAATTTGGTGAGCTCGTTCCTTGCATTATTCTTAGTTACCATCTGCAATTCTGTTATCAAATGAATCTGTGTTTAGAGGAGATTATGTAGTGAATAATATAAAATTTGGTATCAGAGTGATAATAGACATGATAGAAATTATAAATTGGAAACAGGTAAATAACTGCGATCGTCGATATTGGGAGGTTTTTTTTCTTTTCCATGCTTTTGTCAAACTGTAGTCTGGTAGTGCTACTAACTACTTTTTAAATTGTTGTTCAATCCTCCCGTAAAAGGGTAAGAATGCTTCATTTTTTACATTCAATTAGATTTTAAAAGAAGTGCGATTAACACGTGTAGTAAGACATTCTTGATTTCTGTGTTTAAATTTTTTTCATTATGTTTTAATGTTTTCTCGTATAGAGAGTATCATACTTGTTTAGACGTAAAAATAAGGTGGCAATGGAAAGATTCTCAATATTTATTTGATAACAGGTGGTGAATTGCAGGTGGTAATATGTAGACATTTTGTATTTATGATTGATTATAAAGTAAAATAGCTTAACTCTATTGGAGATTTGTGGGGCTAGGACAGGGCATCAAACGAGCGGAAAACTGATATAGGGGAAAAGTTCATATAACGCCCCATGTGGCCAATACGCGCCACCTTTGTTTTGTAGAATCTGAAACATTTGAAGCCTGCAAAATATTACCAATTTGTTCTAAATGCTGTGATTGGTCATGGCAAGTATGATTTTTTCCTTAAAATGCCACTGTGTCGTGATAATTTTACAATTTAGGTTTTTTGTCATTTTGATCTAAATTTTAAAACACTTTCAATAAGGTGTCACTTCGCAGAGAAAAACGAATAAGACAATATTTTCTGACACATCGATAGAGGAGAATCTAAACTATGATTTTCTGCTAACAAATCATACTGAACTCGCAAAGGTATGCTTTTTATGGGTATGTTCTATCACGGCCCATGCGCTCGTTATAACGCGCCAATCGTAGTAGGCTGAAAATATCATTAATTTTTCAAAAAGGCCAATTTTCATTGAAAATGAACAAAAAGTCTAAAACCATATTTTGAGCGTTAATTCAGCCCAAAAAATCTACTTTTCATTTTTTTCAAAATTTTGATTAGTCCATTTTGATTTTCATTTCAGTCAAAGTGTCTGTAAGTATTGGTGTGTTTTCGGTCTTCGGCTGCTTTCGGGTGTGTTCGGCTGCTAGGCGCATATTGAATACACAGCGGCGCGTATTTGCAACACAGTTTTGTTCTGTGGCTTTTAATATGATTTTTAAAAATCAAGTTTTTGAAGCAACTATAGCAATTTGAGTAATAAAATATCATTGGCATTTGTAGAAAACACTTTTCTTCGACGATTGCACCCATTTTCAACACAATTTGTACGTGGAATACATAGAAAATCAGCGATTCGCTTAGGTGGCGCATAATAGGGCATGTTCCCCTACAATGGATTGTGGGTTCAAGCCAGCCGGAGTATCTCGGCATATTTAGAATCATGAGGAGGATACTTCGGTACCTTTTCAGATTCTTTATATGTTTCGAACAGTTGGAAGTGAGATCGGTGAGTCAAACCTGTCCCAAACCAGTGGTAACGGACCCCTTGGTAGTGCTACAATTATTGTTGATGAGTTTCTGCTTTAATTGTCTTTATTTCGCAAAATTTACAAAATTATACACTTATCTTTATTTATAAATAATAACATTTTTCATAATTATTTTAATATTATTTCAGTTATATTTTAGAAGAAATACTAAAATAGCTGACATAATTTGGATTTGTATAACATTCATAATAATATTTATGTCATCTGCATAGAAAATAGCGCTGATAAATTAATTTCCTGAGAGACATGTAGACACAATCAACAAACTATATAGCAAATCATTCAAAGAATAATCAAACGGGGAAACTTCAATGCTATTATAGTGGTCGGTAGTCTTCGATTTATTTCTTTCCATCATCCATATTACGTGTGCCGATAGCGTCAATAGGACTCAGCGCAATTTTCTTCTCCTTCTTGCCTTTTCGTTTTTCTTTCGGCGAACTATCCGAGTCGGTGCTTGAGATTGTATGCGATGATCGTTTTAGCGTATGTTGATCAGCTTCCATCTTATCGTCGCCGACAGCAACACTATCCAACTTTTTACTATTGGTGGGACAATCCACCTTAGAGCTCTGAGTGTTTTTTTCCAACGCGTCAAGCTTGTCGTGTGTGTCAGGTTCGGAAAGTTCTTAAGCATGAACAATATTTGAATGTGCGATCGAGACTTTCCGTACCGACTCGGGTCGAAAGACCTATCAGCCACTGGTAGGTTTAACATACATACATACATACATACGAAAAACATCACTTTTCAACGCTTTCCGCTTGTGGGACGAAGCACGCTAGGCCTACTATTGTGTGATGGTAGCTACAATTCTATCTGTACTTACCACTGCAAGGTAGTAGGTAAGCCCGTGAGGAACAAAACGATGAAATCTGATGAAAAGTTTTTCAAATTATTCTTTCAATTCTTTAATATTCTTTCTCAAAGAATATAAAATTTTACCTATATAGCCGATAAAATAATGTTTATAAATTTTTATTTTATTTTTAATTAAATTTGATTTATTTTCTGCATATCCTTCATCTCATCTTTACAAAGAACACTTTCTAAACAACTTAAAAAGTATATTTAGTACAAGCTTTGTAAGCGTTTTCAAGACTACCTGAAAGCAAATGTTTAAATCATGAATATCATAATAAGAGCGTAATAAAACTAGCTGTGTACAAAATGCTATAAGAATACTATAATAGAACTTTCTCATTCTGGTTGGCTTAATCTGTGTTACTTGGGTTACTTTGATTTGGACTGCATGTTTAACAATCTTCCTCAATATTCTCAAAGGTATTTTTGAAATGAACTTCTTTGTTTTCTGTGTTGAACGCCATTTTAAGGTTTAATAAAGGTTACCGTTTTGGTTGAAACATATAAAGAAAAGATTCTCAACTGTTGAATGTGCATCTAACAAAAGTTTAAGCTTCTCCGGATTCAACCCATCCACAAGCGCCAATTAGTTTGCCCCCTACTATCGGATCAAAAAGGCCAATAAAAGCCGGAATCGGTTATGTTGGCAGGCAGCATTCGAGGTTTCATTCGATAAATTTAGCCCATTCGGAGCTTGGAAGAACTTCCCGGGTTGCCATAAAAGTAGCTCTGCGTTCCATACATTTGTCGTCGTCGTCTCAGTTTTGGATCAACAATCTACTAACCAGCCAATGAACCAACTGGTGGTTCATTTCAGCTTCTTGGGAGCTACTACTTTTTGCAATTTTCCGATTTGACTCCTACCCCTCCTCCTCATCGTTGGCCGGAAAAAGTTTGACCAAACTTGTTGGCCGATGAAGTGCTAAAACCACTATTTTCCGAAATGGCTTTTAATTGGATGCACCCCCCCTAGGAGGTTGATTAATATGTTGGCAAATTGGAACGGAACTCTTTTGCTTCCTGCTATGGATGAGCCGACTTTGAGGCGACTTGGTTTAAATGGTACAAATTTTCGGCATTGGTAGGTGGTCTCAAAATTGATGTTTTTTGTTGATGACAGACAGTTGGGGTTATTGACGTCAGTTCCTTCAGTTTTTACTGGAATCAATTTTGGAGAAGATATATAATTTGCATGTTTTATATTCGGTCTGAGATTGTACTCAAAGAAAATTTAAAGTAAATGTGTGTTGCGCTTTATATAAAAATATTCGCTAACTCGATGTGTTTTGCTACACTTTCCAAAAATTGAAAATTAAGTTTGTAAACATAATTGAAGTTCAGTTTTATTTCTTAGGCAGTATTTTAAACCAAATTTCAACATAATTTAGAAGGAAACGCTTTGAAAAAAGAACTGCAACTGGAGTTTCGAATTTGAGTACAACGATGATTGGATAACAATTACTTAAAATCGATCTCTGATTTTGTTTTTCAAGATCAGAAACTTCTACTCTGTTGTTATACTTTACCTTAATAGAGTTTATAATGATGTCAAAATGTTTGTTTGAAAGATATGGACTTCCAGCCCTTTCGCTTTTCCAATGCAAGAATTGTTCACGACCTTCTACAAAATTCTTTTTTTAGTATCTAAATGACGTAACATTTCGAGATATGCGGAATAAAGCCCGTCCGGGGTATACGTGCTCACCACATGTAGACTTCAGACCAACCAGATTTCATTGTATAGGATAAGGCAGTGCCAACTCTATCCCGGTACTACTTCTCCTAAATAATGAAATGTTGCGGGGTAAAGTATGGTGTACGTTAATAAGTTTCCTCGCAAAAATGCTCTTTCGTTCTTTTCAACATCTGTAAATTTTCTCCTCACTTCTCTATCCATCTTTATCAATTTCAGAACTACATTTCACAGATATGCCGAAAAATAAATTTACAAAATTAAATAACGGTGGTTAACTTATCTTAAAAATAATAACAACAGATTTAAAAAAAAAAATCTGAATCCACAAAGAAATGCCAAATGCGATTAAAAATGAACTATGATCAAAAATTGTTAATGATAATTATTGTTATTTATATTCATCTTAACTAACATTTCTTTTCTTCATTTTGAAGGATTGATTAAAAAATTTCGCTGCACTATATAGAATTTGGAAAAAAAAATCACGGTTGGAAATGTTAATTATTGATTAGGATAAATTCATAATAATTTTAAACTTAGGATTTTAAACTGAAGAGAATTTATTAAATGGTTGATAATAGAATTTTATTTGATAAAAAGAAGAAAAAATTTAATTTGATTTCAAGATTGCCAGTGATCAAAGTCAAACATATAATTTTTTTCTATATTAAAATTCTTTCATTTATCAAAATAAAAAGATTAAAAAATTTAATTTTTAAAGTTTAAGATACTAACTTTGTATATTTATAATACAACATGTTTAATTATACGGACAAAGTACAATTTCGGAAAATGAGTGATCTCGTGAATAATCAATAAGAAACTGATTAAATAAAAATATCAATAATGAATTCCAAGTTTTGTTGTAATGTAAAATATTGAAAGCACAACCCGAGCAGACGTTTATGGCAAAATTATAGCAAATTTTGCTATCACGCCCTGAGAGCCGAACGTGCTCTCATTTTGCTTGACATAAGGTGGTACACAGCAAAAATGAGAGCTCAAATTTTCATACTTGGTTAGCAAAGTGATGCCAAATTTAGCTATTTTTGAGACCCTAACTACAGCTCACTTTTTGAAAGCTTGTACAGCACAACGAGGCCAATATAAGGCATCAAAAAATTTACTATGATAGCAAAATTTAGCCTAAACGTGCATTCAAAAATTTCGGAAAACGGCAGTAAAATGAAGCATAGTTAAGGCTTTCATAAAACGCAATATTTAACATTACTGTGCTATCTATTTGTGATTTTTAAAAATTTTATTTTTGCTGTCTATCACCTTTAGTCAACCAAAATTAAAGCAAATCTAGCTGTCAAGGCGTGATAGCTAAATATCTTCTCATTTTGCCGATAAAATTTGCTAGCGTAATCTTAGTTGCCTTTAGTTATGCAACACACTAATACTTACTATGAACATCTAATATGGGTTGGGGACCAAGTTGCGTTGATAGATTCCGTATAGATGTTTTCGTTGTCGCTAATAAATGCGCAGGTGGTGACTGGTTCAATCGACCGAAAACTGCTCCAACACCAGACTTTCTTAAAACATATATGAAATCCTGATACACTGCAAACCGGTGAATTTTCGGATGCGATCTAGAGCATTGACGATTTCTACCGGTAAAGATGTTTTCAAATGTTCCACATCGCATAGCTTTGTCCGACACATGCAACCTAAAAAAAGAATAGATGATTAATTGGGCATTTTTGATTATCAAAAAGTTAGCGAAATTATACTGCCTCTATTTGTAAAACAGTCCTATATAAATTTTCTTCATATTTCACTTTAACTGACAAATTATCATTTTTCGCATTATATCTCAATATAAAAAAAATTTTTTTTTTTTTGGAAATAAAACAAATTATTCGTGACTGCCGCATATGAAATATATCCGAATAAAATTTCCATATGTGAAACCGCACCTAATTACCTAGTTTATTTTCAAGATTTTTTCAGCGAAAAACTCGGATCAATTGATTTTATTTATTTCTAAATATTTAACTCAATTAATGTAAAATTATTTGAATCAGCTTTGAAAGACAAGCTACCAAGGCGGCTTATTAGAAAAAAAAATTACAATTAAAAATTTAAATAATATTCACTTTACAATGCGATACTGACGATATTTCTTCTCAAGTATGCTGTTATACCTTATTGATAACCACATAAAGAAGCTTAGAAAACGTGTAATCTAAGTATGCATAAGTAATTCGAAAAATAAATCCATTGAAAGAAAACTCACCTGAATCTGAGATTTATCATCCTGATGCGTGTATGCTACGATCACCCGTTCTTGCGTGTTGACAACATTCCTCCTGGCACGCAACAGAAACGCACTTTCCATTTTCCTCTCACACCTCACACCTCTCACCACTCCATCTGGTAGCGGCGCATTTTTCCTAAAAGAAGCCTGATTTAAATAAATGAAAATTACTTTAAAAACTTCTGTAACAAAATTTGTATCGATACCCAATCAAACAAACTTTCTGGTGGTTGAATTTCAAAATTGCACTTCTAAATATGTTCTTGAGATGGTTCAAATTTAAAAACAAGATTTGTAGATGTATTAACCCTAATCCGCTGTTGATTGTCAATATAACACTATTAGAAGTTTAGCGGCTTGTAATTTTATACGGGTGCATCCAAAACAAAACTTCTTCGGAGACCCTCAATGGGTTCTTGAAATATTTAATTTTGCATCCTTACTTTTTTATGAACGCACCCTGAAAGCCAAAAAAATCTCTAAGACCTTAAGTGTCAATTTGACACTTCTAGCTTAAAACCGATCCCTCTGTTCCTCAACCGATTTTCAGAGCCCAACAAGAGCGGTGTAACAATCAGCTCCGCTCTTTTAATTTTGTTGTGAGCGGAGCAAGAGTGGTCGATTGGAGCGGAGTGACTATACACACAGAGAGCGTTTTTCGTCACTCACATAACACTCAAAATTGAAATGAGCACTCTATAAGAGCGTCACCTAAAGAGTCCTCCTAAGGTGTACACAATGTGCGCCCAAGTAATTAATTCATGGTGCTGTTCGCTTTGGTTCGTATCTGGCTGCTTTTTTCGAAAATGAATCAAAAAGATAATAACATCAAGCCGGAAATAATGAAAATAATATAATATAATACACTTTGGTAAAGTATAAGTCTCTATCAAACAACAAACCAAACGAGTCACGCCTAGAACCTATCCGAATGTTCTTCACCGGGTGAAACTAAATTGCTCCCCCACGGTGGGAAAGGTAGCATAAGTGATCTGCACTAATCTGCAGTATAGTGGTGCTGATTGAACATTGAAAGTTAGTTTAACAGTCCGCTAGCTAGTTTCGAGCGAGGGTGATATTAACTAGATTTGTTTTGGATTCATGAAATAAAATCAATACCAATACCAACACTAGCATATACTAGTAATGCCCAAAATGTTTTCCAGAAACAAGTTGATGACGGTTTTAACGAGTTTTCTTGATCATAAAGGATAAAAAAATAACATTTATAATATTAACAAATGCTTGTTTATAAATTTTACCTTGCTTTTAAACATTTATAATAAAAAAAAGAACTATTATGGTGCATACATTTAGGGGCAAAAATTAAAATAATTGCTTAATAGTTTGAGCTACAAAATACAAACGAAATTTTACCTTCACACATTCCTTTAGGCCCTCCCACTATTTCCATTTTCATTCAAAGTTAACCATTTGTCCAATACGGTCTTACTCTTGGAAAAGTCCTTTTTTAAATCAAAAATTTATCACCAAATGAATATAAAAATAGTACTATAACTATACATATACCAAGTGAAAAAATAGCTCTTTCACATTCAACAACCCGTTTGCTTGTTAATGCTTTTTGGTTTTATCATGAGAGCTGTTTGTTTGCAAGCCTAGGAAATAACAGATATTTTGGGATTTTTAAATTACATTTTTACTAATAGATTTTTTTTTATACAAACCAAACTACGTGATTTTTTTAATTTTGAAGTTAGTTTTTTTCAAGATTTTTAAGTCTTTTGGCATAAAAATTTAAATTAAATTTTTTCTGATTTCCTTTGCCCCCCCCCCCCCCCCCCTAGGAGATTTTTGAGGGCTACAAACCATTAATTTGAGCGCTGTGAGGCACCCCAAAATAAGTCCGAATGAGATGAAATTTCGCGAGGTTAGTTTTTTGGGCCAATCCAGAAAATGTTTATGAGCAGTTTTCGAAATTCGACTTGACCCATTTGGCTGCCATCCTAACGCAAATACATATGCTAGATTTGTGAAGCAATTAACATTATAGATTTAATCTTGAGTAGAAAAAATGTCTTCATGAAAATCACGTTTATTTCCACGACGCGTTTTCGGCTTATTTTCACTCCAACCAAATAGCACAAATAGTATCACGTGATTTAAAAGCTTAGTACTGTGTGCAGCATACTTTTAAATCTAGCAATGCGTAAAGTGTTAAATTACTCGAACCTGTCTGAAATGGAGACAATTAAAGTATTTCAAAATTTACTTTTTAACCATTTATAAGATGCTTTGTTAAATATTTCAGGGTACATTTGAAGAGCTTTCTTATAGTTATTCAGCGGAAAATTTCCTTTAGAGAATTTGAAAATAGGAAAAAAGATAACATGGCTCGGCTTAAGCGAGAAATATATTTCTTATTTTGAACAAAATTTAATTTTTTTTTTTCATACAAACCTGCATATATAACTTTACTCTTGTAATCGTTCCTTTAAAATTTTGCAACGAATTTGTTGAGACCTACGGGTTTTATCAATTTTATCCTGAATTTCTGATTAATTCAACAAGATGGATAGATAACACAAAGATTAAAACCAAAATGCAAAACTTTATTTATGATTATAAGGTAAAAACTACAGAAATGCGAAAATTTAAAAAAAGAAGACCAACTTAAGGTATTTCGTAACGTAGATATCTGAAAAAATAGCAGTGCAGTGTTTTATGCAATTTCTAAGTCATATGGCATCAAATAGTCTTCATCCATTCATCTATTGTCATAATAATGTAGATATATGTAATTAAGTAGATTTACATTACATAAATTTCATGAAACCATTGAAATTTGAAGCTCGGCACCAAGCACTTGCACGCTTTGCTTTCAAAGCGCTGCCTAAAGAATTCCATTAATGAACGTCTTTTTTTGGTACGCACATGATTGGAAGGACGGTTTCTTAAAACACACTTCATTTCCCTAAGAGCGTGCTCTAAGAGCTACACTGACGGAGCACACATCACTCATGTAAGTGAGTGTCGAAGATTTATTTTTCGGGAAGCTGAGCAGAGTGTGAGCGGTTTAGCGCTCATAAGAGTGTGGGTTCCACTCCTCTTTGTGAAGCTTTGCTCTTGCACTTATGAGTGACACCTCAGAAGCCGTCCGAAGCCTGACTATACGTTGCGCACAAGGATGTATTTTTGAGAAATATATATTTACCAGAAAGGCAATTTCATACTGGTTATGGTGTAATTACATTGGCGTTGCAATACTTTACAAAAATATGAAAAATATAAAACAAAAAGTAAATCCAGATAATCACCAGTTGGTATCAAAATTAGAGGTTAGGTAGATTCATCGTGTTTGGTGCAGATAGAAATAAGTGTACTTAACTGCTACGACACATCCTATGATTTGGTAGCTTTTGCCACCTAGTCCACCCACTTCAGGAAACGTTAAGCAGCTGGTAACGGTAATTTGCGCAACTTCACCTTGTTTTTCGGATTTTCTTCTCAAACTTCGAATAACGGGAAACCGAAGTGTTGTAGCTGAATATTGTCTGAAATACATATTTCAGTTTTATTACGAAATTTCTAAAACTCTAAATTTTGTACGAATCGGTTGAAAAACAAGAAAGATATAGCGTTAGTTAAGTTATAGAAGAAGAATCAAATTAACACTAGAAGAACTCACGACGGGTAAAAAAATCTGGCACGGATAAGGGTTAAATGGCGTTAATCCTAAAAAATTACCTTGTTCAAGTTAGATTGCCGCTAGTCGCGTTTTTCTCATCATCCAACAGATCACTGGCACTTGGTTCCCTCTTGGTGGGGCCACTTATTACACTTGGACTGGGATCCGGGACTGCTGTCTCCGCCGGGCATCAATTCCTGGTGCTCCAGCCTCTTCCAAGGCTTATTGCTCTTCATATTCACCCATTGGATGTTTTCCCTGGAGGATACCAGCTGCCACTTTTGGTAGAGTTGGGTACCGACGGTCAATTGCAAAGATGTTCACAGTTTCACAAAAAAGGAACACACAATGCTTGACGCAACAGAAACTCGAAAACATCGCGAAAGCCGATTGGTAAACAAACACTTCGATCAATTTCTGTGACAGCAACATGTGTTGCCAGTAATTTGGAATGAAAAAAAAAATTCTATTTTCAACCCAGTAGGAAAAA
This sequence comes from Uranotaenia lowii, assembly GCF_029784155.1. Classification (NCBI taxonomy): domain Eukaryota; kingdom Metazoa; phylum Arthropoda; class Insecta; order Diptera; family Culicidae; genus Uranotaenia; species Uranotaenia lowii. Next base: position 373,676,088 of record NC_073692.1, on the reverse strand, counting down.
TTTATAAGCGTTCGGCTTGAGTGACAAACTGATAATTATTTGACGATTTGAGTCTAGTTTTAATGTTGATAACTATAAAGAATAGGAAATAATAGGTACTAAATCATTTAGTTTTTTTTTAATTTGTAGTTTGAAAAAAATGGTAAGTCGTTTTAGGGGATTTTGAATACATTCAGACAAACAGGCCCCGTTCGTTTTTGGCAACATGTCCGTAAATTTATGTTACCAAAATCGAACGGTTTTTTGACCCTCTTTTAATTTAATTTCAATTTAATCAAAATCAATTTAAAACATAATGTTAGCATTTTTTTTATTTCACTCAATTATATTAGTTTTCAGCATTAAAAACTTGAACGATCCATTTTTACTGTTTAAAACTTATATAATTAGGCCAAATTAAAAACAAAAATGCTTATATTATGTTTTTGATTTATTTTGATTAATTTGCATTAAATGTAAAAAAAATAAAAAGTAACTAAAAAGTCCGTCTGTTTTGGATGTTGCCAAAAACGAACGGTTTTGCACGGATGTTACCATAATCGAAAGGGGTCAGTATAATCAAATTCAATTGTATGATATTTGCAGGTTCAAAATTAATAAATTTTATAGCGTGTTCGTGGTAGATGATTCAAAAAATCAAAATAACTTCCTTTGGTCCAAAATTCCCCACTCTCCCCGAAACAAATCTTAACATAAACACTGTTTCTAGTACCACAATTCTAAAGTGTCAAATAAAGCAATTTGGATTGAAAAATTCTGAAAAACGTAAATTTAAAAAATAAGTAAAAGCAGAGAAAATATCAAAATTTAATAAGTTTGAGGTATGAAATGCAGAATTTCGTGCTCCTTCTTTCAAGTATTTCAACTGAATCACACAAGGACTACAAATGATAGGAGCTGTTGCGAGTATTTATCGTTAATAAAATCACCAACAAAAATCGCGATTTTAGGAATTTTTGTAGGAAGTCTTCGAACAATGATCGTTTTTGGCTGGTACTCAAAGTTTAAATGTTCAAAACAGCAACTCTTAAAACAAGTAAGTAACCATTTCATTTTTTCAATAAATTTGATTATGAGGTTTATTACTTGAAATACTATATTTGAACTCATTCGAAAAAAAGTGCGTACTTTATTAACAATTTTGCTTAGGACTTTCTCGACCATTCACAAAAAGCCGTTTGAGTATCCACAAAATAACAAAAAAAAATTATACCAAGCTCGTTTTAAAAAAATGATGCTTGCAGTGTAACTTTCATTTTTGAGAAAAGTTACGATATTCCTACATTTAATAATGCTGTTTTAAGCTCTAAATCTGATGTTTGATTTTTCCTGACAATTTTAATGAGATCATAATGATGCTTAGTTTTGCTCTCGTAGAGGAATTTTGCAAATGATGCTATCATTTTGCTTATAACACCTCATTTTGGATTTAATTTGCTATCAAATTAACATTACTGAAACCTTATTGATGCCTAGTTTTGCTTTCGTTAAAATTCCATGAGCAAATGATGATATCATTTTGCTGTTGACACCTTAATTTGGTTTCAGTTTGCTATCGATTCGGGCATCAGAGTCTGCTCGGGAAGGATAATACAAATTAAGTTAACATTGCGCATTTTCATTCAAAGGCATATCATATTCGTATAAAAATTAAAAAAAAAGTCATTATCGATTAAAAACATGTTTTGACCTAATGAAAATAATAGAAACATTGATAAATTTTTAATCAATGGTTTTAAAGTTAAAAATTTAATCTCTGAATATTTTATCGCTGTCAATTGAAATAATTGGGTTCTGGAAAGGGCAGAAGATGTAAACTATGTTTTTCTTTTAAAAATTCATTTTCAAAGGCTTTCAAGACCACAAAAAATCAGAGTTAAAAAACAAAGACAATCTATTTTAAAATATTGCATAAAATTAAAAGAATTTGACGGCAAATTTATATGAAAACTAGCTGATTTTACCCGGTCTTGCTCGGGTTCACATAAAATATAAATCAAAAGAATTATTTGATTTTACAAAATTTTGGAAGCTAAATATTTCATCATTATAAGAAATTTGTTTTTATTGAGATTATTAACTGTGTTTAGGCTGGAACAAATATCAATTTCTTCCTTCTGTCAACACCCCCCCCCCCCCCCCCTTCGAAATTACCAAAAAACCTTAAGGGGAAAATAAATAAAGTTTGAAGTATTTTATGTAAATTTCAACAAAAAATTCAAGTATCCGAAAGGTTACAAGACCACCAAAAAAACTTTGGAAGATGGATGTTTTTTCACCTTTTGTATTCTTGATTTCATTGAATTATTGTATAAAAAATTACTTGATTTATAGGTTTTGTCCAATGTTATAGTATGAAATTTTGTTGCATACAAGCATTCGTGCAATTTATTTAATTTTTTTTTGTTTTTTGCATTATTTTTTATTGTCCCCCCCCCCTCGTGATGATCCAACTCAGTGTGACAAAAGAAGTTTGTCAGCTTTTCTTAGGTGGGTGGGGCTCAGAACTACAGTGTCGGACAATAGAATAGGACCACAGCTCAATCCAAAACAGAAAGTGACAAAACTTTGAGAAAAAAAAATTCCATTTAAGTGCATCAAACCATTTACAAATTGAAAATTCCATTCTTCGAAGAAATTAAAATCATCCGTAGTTAAAACAATTGTCCTTTATTTAAAAATGCGTTTTAAGCATACTTACTGACTAAAATAACGCAACATAAAATAGGACCGCTTTAGAATTCATGGGAAAAAAATTTAAAAAAAGGAAATTCATACCGTGATCGATTTGCAGGGTTAGTACTTGGTGGTATAACCCTTATTACGCATCACTTCTCGCACCCGGTTCGGAATCGACTCCACCAGCTTTTGGCACGTTCTCACTGGGATAGCGTACCACACCGCCTGGATTCTCTCCTTACGTTTAACTATTTCCCATAGGTTCTCTATGGGATTGAGATCGAGGGACTGTGCTGGCCACTCCATAACGTCTACCTTATTATGCTGGAACCACTTTTTAACCGTTTAAGCGATATGTTTGGAGTCGTTGTGCTGCTGGAACTGCCACTTTAGGGGCATCTCCCACTCGACGTGTGGCAGCATTACTTCCCGAAGTATCTGGGCGTAGAGATGCTGGTCCATAATCCGGCCGATCCAGTACAAGGGACCCACCTCGTACCAAGAAAAGCACCCCCACACCATGATGCTAGCTCCTCCATGTTTGAATGTTTTATTTGTATATTGGGGCATATACGCACAGCCGAGTGGGCGATGGACCCAACTATTTCCGTCCGAGCCGATGAGGTTCACTTTGGTCTCATCCGACCACAGCACATTTCTCCATAGTTTCTCCTTTTCCGGACCGACGCAATCAAAGTGGTCCTTCGCTTGCTTCAGCCGCGCCTTCAAGTGCTTCGGCGTCAGTATCGGCACCTTGCGGAGACTTTTTCCTCCTAGTCCCTTCTCCACCAACCGTCGCTGAACCGGGAACTCACAGATAAGTTCAGCTCGTCTCTGATCTGCTTGGATGCTTTGAAAGGGTCCTTTTGCGAGGCCCGCTTGATTGCCAAATCGTCCTTCGGCGTTGTTTTGCGGGGGCGGCCGGTCAGTTCCCGTTTGCCGGTGCTGTGAAGCGCGTTGAAAACGAAAGTTTTCGACCTTCCTAAGTAGTCGGCAATCTCGCGTTGGCTTTTGCCAGCCTTGTACAGATTCCAGATGATCGCTCGCTGGACCTCCGAGCAGTGCTGTGCCCAACCCATCGCTTTTTCGCTGAAAACAGAGTAGGAGGAAGGAAATCTTTATTTTTTGTTTGTTTTCATGATTTACATGATTAATTTTATGGGAGATACTTACCAGGCCAGGAAATCGACATACAACACCGAAAACAACACCTTTTCTTCAAATCTAGAACGCTGAAAATGCCGGAACGGCCGAACCGATGAGCTGGTCTTATTTTATGACGCGACTTTTTTCACCCTCTGACAGCTTTCTGGTCGAGTAGAACAAACGGGTTGCTTTGATTGCAACAAACGTGCAGTATACAAAGTTGGCATACTACAATAAGTGCTTGCCGCTAGGTGTCGCATATTATTATATTTGAATTGGCAGTTTAAAGGTGATTTGAATATTTTGCATTAGAGCGGTCCTATTTTATTGTCCGACACTGTATTACTAAAACCTTACCCTGGTCCAACTACATCTCTGTACCGAATTTCAGGCTGATCGGTTAAGCGGTGTGGATTTGTATAAGGTGCATACAAACAAACAAACAAACCAACAAACATATATAGTCCAACTCATCTTTATATATAAGAAGAAGAAATAAGAAGAAGAAAATTAAAACAAAATATGAAGTTGGAAAAGTTTTTTTTTAACATTTGAGATGGATTTTTTTTTCAAAAAAATTGAAAATTGAAAATAAAATTGAATTGAGGGAACGACATTTTGGTGCCTATGATAAATTGCTTGATTTGGTAGATTTAAGCGTCCTGAACTCGAATCTTTGATACATGGCTTGCAACTTTTTGATGATTCAAATTTGTATTCGATTGATTATTTTTTTATTTATCATGGTATTTTTCAAACACTGTACTGGGTTAGTTACACTTCATAATAGAAACCCATTCTAAAGACAAGACAGGGTTTTTGTTTGTCAAGTTTAGAGTTGCATTGGAAAGGGTTGATTAAATTGCAAATCGAAATTTAAAATTTAAAATTAATTTCAATTCATGAACAGCATATATGTAGCATGTTCGGACTTGAAAATTTTGATCCAAATGGAACGTATCTTGTACATTTTTTTTTCGAAAAATCCAACGAATAATATTTGAGCTACCGCACGGATTGAAAACTGGAGTTATGGCTGCTTTACCCTCAATTCCAAACATTTCTCAAATATTTCTTAAAAATCATGTTCGGACTTGAAAATTTTGAACCAAATGGGATGTATCTTGTGATTTTTTTTTTCGAGAAATCCAACGAAGCCTGTTGAACTACCGCACGCATTGGAAACAGGAGTTATGGCTCAACAGCCTTCATTCCTCGGAAAAAAATCACACAAGATAAGCCCCATTTGTTTCAAAATTTTCAAGTCTCAACATAAGTTTTCTCAACTTTTCGAAAAAATGTAAGGGAATTGAGGGTAAAATAGCTATAAGTTCATTATCTGAAACGTGCGGTAGCTCAAACAGCCTCCATTCGATTTTTCAGAAAAAATTACACAAGATAGGCCTATTTTTGTTCAAAGTTTTCAAATTTTAGTAGGTTTATTCTAGATTTTTTACAAAATTTAGGGGAATTAGGGGTTAAAATGGCACTATTACTACGTTCGTAAGCTCGTGCGGCATCTGAAACTATGACCAATCGCTTCTCTGGAATTTTCACTAAAGGAAAGTACTTTTTCATAAGTTTGTTTTGTGTAAGAGGGAAGATAGTGAATTTCTTCGCGGTTAATACACTTTTTTCCCCATTGTGCATTGACTTAAAATAATTTTCTTTTCTTTCGATAAAAAAAAACACTTTAAATCAAAGAAATAAGATTTGTATTAGAAGAACACCAGAACCTTGATTCAAAATTTGAATTTCAAATGTGTGTTTTTTTCCAATCGCACAAGTTTTCTCTGCGTGATTATAGTATTGTATGTAGATCTTCTCAATTTCTTTTTTTCAACCATCCTCAAAGTGTCATACCATCATTCATATGCACCAGTAATAAATTCATATTTTTTTTGGCAACAATTGCTAATGCACGAACTCAAAAGGGTTTTAATTTTCAAAATCGTTAAAATGGTTTTGATTCAATCAACAAAATATAAATCTGGGTAATAATACGGACAATTGGTGTGACTTTGTGTAGTTTTATTTGAAAAAAAAAAAACGATTCTCATACAGAATGCTCTAAAAATAATTTCATTAAAATAGGTTGAGACATTTCGGAGGAGTAGTGCGACAAACACCGTTTTACGACAATTTTAAACAATATAAAATAGATTATAGATAATAATTATAATAAAAAACATTGCTAGCGAAAGATTTAATATAATTGAAGATAGATTATAGATAATAAAAATATTAAAAATTACTGTAAGTAAGTTTTCTTTCCATATGTTTTAATTTTTATAACAATTGTCGGGATGTTTCGGCGAATATGTAGAATTCAATTTTTTTTCATAATCAATGAATTTTTCTGCCCGGATAGTCCAAGGACGAATGAAACTATCCTATTCTGCTACGAAGTATGCTCAATTTCTCAGATCGAAGATGCTTCCATTGTTATTTAATGTCCCATGCAAAACCGAAAAGTTCACTCACAAAATTATCTATAAGTTCCGGAGCAAAACACAGAGCAAATTCAAACACCCCAGCCAGCAGACCTCTGGCAATTGTGCAATCCAAAGTTCATGCATCACCAACAATCGGAGGGCCAGATCAGTTGCCATCATGGGAGCAAATAACACAGGAAGAAGCGTTGTGTATTGTTTAAAATTTAACTACCCATCACTAATGCATTGCAGCAGCAGCAGTTTGCCACACCCACTCGAATCAAGGGTAGCAAAATAAACACAAACAAAACAGAAAAAAACTAACAGAGCAGATACCCGGAATGGGAAACTACCTTCGGAGGATTGCGGCACACTAACTAGGGCATCAAGAGTATAGCCATTGGTCAACACAGCCTCCGGACTGTTTTCATGGAGCTCCTCTGTGAGAAGAAAAACCGAAACCATAGTTTTGTGGAGATGCAACTTTGCGATGCAGCTGGCAGGCAGCGGTACTCAGTTTTTAAATAAATTTTAAATTTAGTGTGAAGAAAAATAATTGTCTCTACAGCACCAACAAAGTCCTTTAGCAGATTAATAATTGACTTTTACAAAAATAGATCCGTTTCAAAGTTATACTAGATTTTTGATAAGATACCAGGGCGGATGATTTTTTTTTTTTGGTTTTTTCAAATAAATTTGTCCATTTTCTAAAAATGATGTTTATTTTCATGTTTCAAAAAGCAATTTGAAGATCACGTAACGCTCCCATCTGCAGGCTGCAGGCGAGAAAAAACATATTATTCCCCGATCTAACTCCGTCTGGTTTTTCTTCCTTTCTTCGCCATCACCAATCCCGTGTTTCCCGTAGGCCACCAGGCGCTTCGAAGCAACAGGCCAGGACTTCATGGCCCAGACGCTGACGCTGGCCAAACAGCTGCGGCCCCAAGCATCCTGGGGCTACTATGCCTTCCCCTATTGCTTCAACATGAACGGACATCCGGCCAACCAGCGGGAGGATTGCGTGGCGGAAGTGCAGCGGGAAAATGACCGGTAATAAAGTGCAGGGCAGCATGCAGCAGCACAGACTTCTGCTTGGTCTCTATCTCGTTTTTTTTCTATTTTTTCACTCCATCATCATATCGGCACAGCACAAACAACAACACATCAACTGCATATCTCTCGACGCTTCTCGGGGTGGCATAAACCTAACCTAACCTAACCTCTATCTTTCGCAATTTTTAGTTTAACCGGTTCGGTGTGGTGATGTTTACATGTTGAACTTTGCACAATGTTTGTGTACTGGGACGGTTTGTGTTTTATTTCTTTTTTTCTATCCTCATCCCGGTTTATTAAATGTTAAAACGCTCAACCGGTGGACGATTTAGATTGGATGTGGAATTTGATCCTCATCCAGTCATCACTATTTTTTGTAAAAATTTCATTATTTTATCCATCTTCCTTCCATCCATCCCAGACTAAATATGATTTACTCGTTAACCCTCCCTCATTCAATAATCTCTTAACCCCCTCACAAGCTACCGTAATTTTTGAAAATTAACTATTCATAGTTATTTGGTCGTAGTTACAATTTCATACATAATATTTATACTTTGATTATAGTTGATTAGAGAGCGATATATTCCGGCTTGCCCAAAAATCCAGATCAGCCAAATTTGGCCGGGATGTCCGGATATTGAATAAAACTTTCCGAGTTTTGCTCGGGTTTATTCAGATTATTTGCTAAAGCAAATAATAAACTCAAATCACTCTTTAAAATGGTTTAAATTTTGTGTTCTATATGGATCTTTCAAAAATTTCAAAATATACATAAACTTTGGCTTTTTTAATATTTTTTTTTTCAAAAATCGTCCTGAATGCCTGACCGTTACCGTGGATACGTGTTGAGGATGGTATGCTTAAAGTTAAATTTCATCTTTTTTTTAACAACTATTTTGAAGATGTCTTGCTCAAATCCCAGCTTCATCTAATTCAATATCAGAGAATCAATTTCAAAAAGCTTGGTATCTGTTTCTACACGTTTTATCCCAGATTTAACAGGAACGAGACGAGTCATCTGATGTCTTTTCAGTTATTGGTGACATTTTAAAAATCTGAAAGACCCCTACCTAAAAAATATCTTGTAGGTCCGATCATCCGATAATATCATCTGGTTAAAAATTATTGACTAAAAAACATTAGGGGTATTAATACGGAAGAAATAGAATGCATTTAAAAAATAGCTTAAGATTTTTTTTATTAAAAACTCAATAGAATATTCGACCGAATATTCGGCCGAATATTCGTTTGGCCGAATAGTTGAAAAGGTCAATATTCGGTATTCGGCCGTTCGCCGAATACCACTATTCGGTACATCTCTACTTAAAACAAAAACTAGAATGGTTTTTGTTTCTTACTCAAATGAACTTTAGAAATTAAACATATTTCAGCTTTTGTGGAGTTTTAATAATGATTATATAGTGGAATAATAGAGTGTTTTTGTATGCCCCCATCATGTTTGTAAAATGCCTCCATCCTAAAATAACAGGTTAAATAGAATAAATAAATGATTTTTATCATTAAACCATCAAATCTAAGCTATGAATCACATCTAAAGAGAGAATTGAAGATCTAAATACAGATTTGATAAAGTTTTTCTCATGGATGAACTGCCTCCATAGTATGGCAACCCCAACTTTTGTTTTATTCCATAAAATTATAATATACATAGATTTTTATAAAACATCAGCTTTGTCGTACGGAAATTATTACTTTCTAGCAGTTTCAATGAAATCATACGGAAATATTGCTCAAAAAACAGAAATTTTGTTCAAAACATAAATAGGCGCATTCCGCCCGCACCGTTTGAGGTTCGGCATTTTAGACAACACTTATAAGAAAATCATTTTCTTGGAAACAGAAGAAAATTTTAACATAAAAATTACCCCAATGTATAGAAAACAGATGCCTGCACACATGTATATAGTTTTTATACACATATTCGATGTGATATTTGATTAAATCAGTGTTCTGCTTAATCGGCGCATATAGCCCGCTCCTCCCCTAATGTCGAGTATAAGTTTTTGCATCATTCAATTCTACTTGCCGTTCCAAATGTTCTTTTTCTATGAATTAACTGACATAAATCGTTTTTTAATTCAATTGTGTGATTTCATCATCATTACTCTTATTAATCTAAGTATTTGTCTATAATTTTATAACTTTCATTTAAAAAGTTTAATACTGACAAAATCGATGAAAATGGCAAAATTGAGAAAACTGACTTAATCTATAAAACTGACAAAAGTGTCCAAATTGAAAAAAATGTCAAAATTGAATAATATTGAAAAAAGCTGACAAAATTGACAAAAATGACTAAATTGAGAAAAGTTCAAATCGACCATTTCGGCCAAATTTACAAAATTTACAAAATTGGAAACAATTGACAAACTTGACTAAATTAACCTACCTAAACTACCTATACGACAAAAATGCTCTGCTTAAATTGCATTAATAAAGGCACAATACAGGTGCTGTAAACGCCTTGATTTATGCAACAACAGTACGCAGCTTTTTGGCTAGCCTGCAGTTCATATTGAAAAAAAAACACCATTTAATTATCAGCATCTGTTAAAAGGGTTTAACTATTTTATAACAGATTTTTCAGATTTTCTCATAGTTTAACTACAAATTCGATTAAATTTTAGAGGTTTTCATAAAAATGAAAACAATTCAGGACATTTAGGCACCAATTTTTTTAAAATCAGGTCAACTCGAGAGTTTAAAAAAAATTAAGACGGTCTCTCGAAAATCAGGACAAATCCTGATCAATCAGGTTACCTGGCACCTCTGAGCACAAGAGAAGCAACAACAACAACTAAACAATTGTAATGCACGTCAGAGGTGCCAGGTGTCCTGATTTTTCAGGACTTGTCCTGACTTTCGAGAGGTTGTCCAGATTTTTCTAAAACTTTCGAATTGTCCTGATTTTTGAAAATTTGTTTTCAAAATGTACTGAATTGTCCTGGATGTCAAGAAAATCTCAAATCACAATCGAATTTGTAATTGAACTATGAAAACTACGAACAAACCTGTTATGTCCTGATTTATGACAAAACCACCTGGCACCCTTTATGTACGTACAAGTATAACTATGCCCAGGGGTGTCAGGTGTCCTGATTTTTCAAGATTTGTCCTGATTTTCGAGAGGCCGTCCTGATTTTTGAAAAACGCTTGAATTGTCCTGATTTTTGGAAAATGGTCCATAAATGTCCTGAATTAAAAAAAATATCCAAATTATAACTAAATATATTGTTAAATGATAAGATCGTCAAACAAATCTTAAATAAAGTAATTTAATCAGTTTAACCAATGATAATCTTTGGTTCAAATGATATTTGAATACTGTTTTTCGATATAAATTTCGATAAGTTCGATACAGGCCAGCCAAGGTTATTCTTGCGTTGCATAATTCGAGGCGTCTTCAGCACCTATATTTCGCCTTAGTTATGCAATCTAAGCAGAACTGCATGTTTGTATCACCAATTTGGTGGTGTCCTGAAAAATCATGATCTTTTTCTTCGCGTTGTCCTGATTTTTGACAGAACCACCTGGCACCTCTGACTATGCCAACGAATGACGCGCAACGTAAGGTCGATTTTTGAAAAGGGCACATTTTTTGCCAAATTTGCTAAATTTGTCAGGTTTGTAAAATTTTTTTATCGTTTTTTTATCAATTTTGTCAGCTATCCAAATTTGGTCCGATTTGTAATTTTTTAAGATTTTAACAATTATGCCATTTTTGTAATTATAGACTATTTAGAAATTTTTGCAAATTATGTCAGTTTTGTAAATTTGTTTAATTTTTTTTTCTTATTGATTCTGTAAATTTAGCATATTTTGAAAACTTTTCAAGTAATATGATTTATATTCATTTTATCTATACAGTTTTGCTAATTTTGTAAATGTCAATCCATTCAAAATTGGTCAATTTTGGTAAATTTTTGTCAATTTTTGCCATATTTGCGAAATTTGTCAGGTTTGTTAAAACTTGATAAAAGTTTGTGAATTTTGTCTATTTTGTAATTTTTATCAATTTTGTCAATTATGTAAATTTGGTCCACTTTGTAATTTAAGAAAATTCAAACAATTATGTCATGGGAATTTAACATCTTGAAATTAACGCGTCTGTCCAAAAAAATCACTTTAAACTTAAAAACAGTTGATAAAATTTAATTTGAGTGAAACTTTTTGTTGATGCATTTTCGTTGGAACAGGTTGGAACGTGAAATTACGCCTATTTAAAACGGGTTTTTCTTATCCAGGTAGGGTCAATAAATAGCGTCGATTTTTTAAATAGGATTTGATTAGATGTTCCGAAAATTCAAAAGCGTTTTTATTTTGTTCCGAGCTAACTGATAGTTTCACTCTTATGAAATATTACGCTAGGTTTGTTTACCTTTGGCGCGTTCGCTCTTTTTCAAACTTACTTCAAAATTATCTGACAGATTCCCGCTTGCGTCGTGTTACACGCCCATCGATTGAATACGGCAAGTTCGGGGTTGTACCCCTTTACGAAAATCCTTATTAACATTATTTGGTTTGGAGCTTCGGCTCTAAACTTTTTGAAACCGGTTCGGTTAACAATGAACTGGTACAAAAGATAAAAGATAAATCAATGCTAGAAATTTCATTAATCTCTTCTACTCCTTTCTCCCGCTCGTTTTGTCGTCATCAAGACATCATGAGTGGGAGTGGAGGTTGTAACGTTTACCACTATACACAGCGAGCGCACCCATCGTGTATATGACGTCATGTATAATTTGACGTCATATATACGATAATCTTGATTAGTGATTGCTGGATATTGCTGGCAAGCCAACTGGATACGTTTTTTGGAGCGAACATTTTATGAAATTTACTATGAAATTTTTTTTGAAACTATTTTGTTTTTTTTTGTTCTTTGATAGATTAAAAAGGGAAAAATAACAATTTTTTTAAGATAAAAATCATTTTTATTGTACTGTCTAGTTTCGCAAAAACGCAGAGAACAAAGTTTATAAAAATTCACACTAATACACACAAATACACAGACGTCTGAACTCGTCGAGCTGATTCGATAGGTACCTATAAAGGTATGTATATCTAAGACCGATAACACTAGTTTACAAAATTTTAAAAAAATCGTGAACTTGATTAACTGACCAATATTTTTAATGTTAAATCGGGCGCTGAATCCGAAAATGAATTTCAAAAAATTTTAGCAGAACCGTTTTTGAGTTATGCTCCAAATATGAAATTTTGGAAAAATAAAAAAAGCTCTTGAACTTAGATAAAAATATCTCGGACGGCATAACAGTAATTTGAAATCCCTCTTTTGCATATTGAAGATAAGTAAATTTTCTATCGATCATTTCAACACTGTTTTTGCGCATGATCAACAGTATTGTTGATATTTGTGACTTTATGATATAAAAAATTATAAAAAACGCATTTTTTTAGAGAAAATTTTGTTTCAGCGAAAGTTTTAGACTCGATGGTAACATTTAAAAAATTTGATTTTCTTCTGCGGTTAAATGTCAATTTAAAACAAAGATTTCAAGTGGTTATTTATCAAAATCGGTTGAAAATTGAAGAAGTTATGGCTACTTTACCATAACTGAAATTTTTGTAGTTTTTAATAATTTAACGAAACGCAGTACACTTATCATAGTATAGGAAGGATGAAACATGATAAATCTCACTCGCTCCAAGTCAAAATTAGTTATTAGCTTACCAAAAGGTCACATGCCGAATTTCAGGAAGATCTGACCATAGGTCAGCTTGAGTCTCAAACGTGAATAAAGTTTTATGGTTTTTATGGTTGATTTTCTTAAAGCCTAAGTTGAGACTAATATTTCACCCGAAGACTGTAACTCGATAGGGCTTGATTCAGGAAAGTTATTGTGGTTCCAAGATTGTATTTTAGTCGAAAATTCTCGTATAAAACGCAATGCGTAAAAAGTACTCATTGAATGTTGGACAAAATTTGCGGCCTTTAAATTGCAATAACTTTTTTACTTTAAGTCCAATCGTGTTGCAGTCTTCCGCTGAAATATTTGTCTCAACTTAGGCTTTAAGAAAATCAACTATTAAAAACAATCGGCTTGTGGTGAAAAAAGTTATTGATGAAAAACCAGTATTTTTCGTTCCTCCCGGGCAAAATAACTTAAAATTTTATTCACGTTTAAGACTCAAGCAACCCCTCCCTATGGTCAGATCTTCCTGAAATTTGGCATCTGACCTTTTGGTAAGCTAATAAATAATTTTGACTTGGAGCGAGTGAGATTTATCATGTTTCATTCTTCCCATACAATGATAAGTGTACTGCGGTTCATTAAATTGTTAAAACCAAAAAAACTACTGTTATGGTAAAGTGGCCATAACTTCTTCAATTTTCAACCGATTTTGATAAATAACCTCTTGAAATCTTTGTTTTAAATTGACATTTAACCGCAGAAGAAAACCAGATTTTTTAAATGTTACCATCGAGTCTAAAACTTTCGCTGAAATAAAATTTTCTCTTAAAAAAATGCGTTTTTTATAATTTTTTCAAAAATGCTGTAAACTAGTGTAATTAATGATCTCCCAAATCGACCGATAACTATACCTTTCTGAAAGAAAGGCAAAAATGTGATGTGATCACAATAAGTTTTCGAAGGTGATTGACTCGCATAATTCATTGCTTAGTTAAATCTTTGTTTAGCTTAGCTTAGCTTAGCTTGATCGACTACTCACATCCACCTTAAATCATTGAACCCGAAATGTTTTGTAAATTTTTTTCAGTAGGCAATAAAAATTCGATATTAGATTTTTTTTAGATCAATTTAATTTTGATGAAGGTTAACACATTTCGAATTCCATGATCGCTGGCGTGGCTCAGTAGAACTAGTTCCACATCGCCAATGGTTGCTACTCCGTGATTGTCCGAGGCCATCAATTTTGCCCAGAGGTCAAAAGAATGGTGTCTGGGATTGACAGCACATTCACAATGAACAAAACTGATGCTCTCTCTTTAAACATCAATAACGGCGCCGGCCACGTCCTAGTAGTCAATGGATAGAGGGAAAATAGAGAACAGAAGTATGAAGTATGGGTGAAAGGACATGATCAGGAGGCACTTTTGACTAGTGCTATCATCTAAGACTTATAATTTTTTTCCATAATTTCGTGTTGATACTTTGTTAAACTATAAAATCACAGTTAAGTCTAGATTTTTTTGCTTTTAATCATTGATCATTTTATCTAATCCTGCTATGAAACTTTGAGTGCAAATCTTACCTAAGAAAACCATAATATGTACCCAATTTTTAGTAGAAATCAAAAGGTTCAAGATTTTCTTTATTATTTTTTATCAGTCTCAAAACTGTGTTAAGTTATTTTAATAAATTTGGAACAGATAAACACAAGATTTAAAAAAATGTAATTAGGGAAAGAAAATTATAAAACGAAATCTTAAGTTCATCATCAATTTATTGTTATAATCACTACAATGAATAATTTTTACTAGTTCCTAAAGTATTTAAGGAAGATTTAAAAATAAATAAAAAAAAAACTATACAAGAAGTAATAATCGTGAGTAGATAAACGAACAACTATTAATTGAATTTTAAACTTGTGTGAAGTTAGGCATGATAATAGAGATTTTGTTTTACTTTACATTAATTTATATAAATTTTACTATCTCCGATTTCCTAACGTTGTGTGATTATATAAAAACACGATGAATATTGATTAGATTGGTTGAAAACTTTGATTAAATTCTAGGGGTTTGCATATCTTCGTTTTTTGAGTTCAGAAAATAATGAATAATGCATGTGTCTATAAACACAACTATTCGAAAACGCTGGTAATGAAGAACTCTATATAATGTAGCTACTTTTTGTATAAACTAAATCAATCAAAGCTGCAATTCATAAAAACAATTGTTTATGTTTTCTTGATGCTTTCTGGACAGTCTGCAGGTGAATTATTGAAGAACAGTAAGCAAGCTTATTGCTATCAAAGTTTTGAAAGTTCCATTGCGAAAGATTTATTATCTCAATTTCTAAGTTTTTTTTTTAATTTATAGTGGAACTTGACTATTACTTTTAATTTTCAATTGATCATAATTCGTCGACGGGTTGCACTTCAAACTTTGTTATGATACATCGATTGAGTCACTTGTACCCTAATTTGTAAAGCTCCATATCCTGTTACGATATGTCAAATGCGTTTTATTATTTTTTTTAAATAACAGCTGAGGTCAGGTTGAACCAGTGAATAGTGTTTAAATTAGCCTTCACTAAAGTATGCTAAACTGTGTTATTTCAAATATGCTATACAAGAATAAGAGGGATGATAGTAAAATACACAAAAAAACAACTTGTACCATTTAACCAGTATAACATAAATGCATGAAAATATGCACCTTACCTATTATGCATTCACTCAAAATTTATTATGTTAACAGTAACACACCTTTGTTTGAGCTATAAGAAATTCTATAACAATTGAATATTTACATAATGAATGAGTAATTAAATTAATCCCGGAAAATAAAATAATATTGACAATGTAACACAAATTGATCGGATGATGTTAGTTTTCATGATATTACATTTTGAATTTTTTTTTTGTTGAAATCATATACATTTTTCAGCACGTGATTTGTTCATATTTTAATAGCGATAAAAAGGTCGATCAGTTAAAAATATATAGCTATAAATAGCATTTTTAACATAATTTTAAGAACTTGCTTTTAAATAGGATATTTACTGTTACGATAATCTTAAACTGAAATTATTAATTATGATAAAAACATCTTAATTTAACTGGAATAGGTAAGTAATTGATATATGATTTTTAAAATGTACTTAGCTTGGGTTGATATCAGGGTCATCAAATCCGTTTAGCCCACCGTTTATTAAAATTGATTTTCACTAGAATTCATTGCTTAGTTAAATCTTTGTTTCTTAGAATAAGTGAAGCAAGAATAAATGTCTTTAAAAATATGAAAAATGAAGATTAGAATTCAATGAACTTTTTGATATTGAATGATGGAACGTAATTGAGTTTTAAAAAAATTATTTAGTACGTATGAGGTAATCAAATAACCGTAATTTGCTGGTAAAAACACCCGTGAGAGAGATTTTGCTGGGTTTCTGGTTAGCTGGTTAAATGCGCCCACGGCCGTTTGACGAAATGGCTGACAAGATAAAATATCGATTTAATGATCTATGAGGGCGATACGCTTTGAACATTAGACAAATTGAATTTTATGAAATTACGAACACAAAAAAAACTAAAAATAAATACAAGGTTTTTATACCTTTTGATATAATATTTTGACTTTCAAAAATCATACTTAAAGAAGCCCAACACAAAAACTATGGTGGCTTTTGTATCATATTCAAATGAATTTAAATAGTAAAACAAATTTAAGCTTTCATGAAGGATTCATAATGATTAGAAAGTAGAAAAGTACAGCTTTCTTGTATACCCCTATCATGATTGTAAAATGCATTTATACCAAAATAAGAGGTTAAATAGAATAAATACATGACTATTATCATTGAAATTTCGAACCTAAGCTCTATTTACATATGAAGAAAGAATTGCAATTGAAGATATCAAACAGATTTGACAGCATTTTTCTTATGGATGAACTGCCTCCATAATATGGCAACCCTTACTGTTGTTTTATTCTATCAAATAATAAATGACATAGATTTTTTTTAAAACTAAGCTTTGTCGTATGAAAGTTATAAATTTCTAGCATTTTTAAAGGAATTATAAGGAAATATTTCCAGAAAAACAAAACTTTTACCCAAAACATAAACACCCAAGTAACAATTTTAGCTTTATTATGGTCAGCAAAATATCGTTTGGACTATCGCATTATTCTTCATAAAAAGCTAAAGCGCATTCTATAACATCACCTGGACTCTAATAAAGCCAAAATCAGGCTATTTGGCCCTACCCTTGAAACGTCATCAAGACATATAATTGTTGGTCATCAATGTTGGTCACCAAAGCTTTTAAAAAGCTATTATTAAACATGTTAGAAATTTTTGTTTTTTTTTCGGTTCTGTCAGTTCTTTTTTCCAGCAACCATAATGGTTGATGAATGATGATTGCATTATTCAGATATGATCTGGTAAAATTAATAGCTAAAAAAACCAATGTTTTAACCATATATTGAGCGTCTTTTCTACTGCCAGTCAAGATTTTAGGTAAAATGTATATGAAATAGTATCTTAAAATAAATGCGCCTCGTCAAATCTGATGGTCAATCATGATGGAATTGATAGAAAAAGGCCTGACAAAATATTTTCCAATGCTTGCATTGTGAATCCATCAACATGGCGTCATTTTGTGCCCTTCGATTTTGCAACCAACATGGCGTGAGTCAATTCATAGTTTTTTTATGGTTTAATGATGACCCCAAAAAAAGCTACGATTTGACGTTTCTCTCGCAAGCCAACCAATTACACGCTAAGGTTGAGTTCCTCATTTCTGAGTTGTTAATCATTAGTACAGTAAATGAGGACAGACTTTTTGAATGAAAACGGATTGGTTTTGAATGACCCGTGGAATAAATCATGAGTTGAAGTCAAATTTCGTTGTCTGACGCCATCTTGAAATCCAAGATGGCGGCTTCCGCTGAACTTTAAAATGGTGTAAATGACTTGAAATCGCATGAAACCCCAACAAAATGGGTATCGGGTGAAAGGGCCAAACGAGTAGAAGTTGAATTTCGCTATCAGACGCCATCTTGAAATCCAAGATGGCGGCATCCACTCAACTTTTAATGCTTAATGCTGACAAAAAGTCGCATTAAACCACCACTATACGGGTATGGGGTGAAGGGCTAAACTTGAATTCGATTTTTTTCTTTCCGACGCCATCTTGAAATCCAAGATGGCAGCTTCCACTGAATTTAAAATACTGTTAATCAATGAAAATCGCACGAACACAACTTTTTTTCACACATTAAAACTACTATTTTAAGACAATTTAGATCATTTTAAATCACTTTTATTATTTTTTTCATTATGTTTCTAATGCATTTAGCACTTTTCTGGTTTTGTTAATAGTTTTTGTTTTTTTTTTGCCATTTATGTAATTCTATTATTCCTATCATGCTATTATGTTTAAATTGTATTGGTCTTATTCTAGCGAAAACTATAAGGTTATGTTGTTTCTGTTAACCGTCTGATTTAGGCACATGTGCCAAATTCGATGTTGCCAAAATCGAATGTTGCCAAATACGAACAGGGTCTGTATTGTGGTGGTTTTTGTGAGATTTTCAGTCACTTACAGATTTTCAGAGAAACGCGAAAAGAGATATTTGACTTCTATCATTTAGCCTTAGCACCCAATACAATATATTTGGGAGTTTCATGCTATTTTCATTCATTTACAGTATTTTTAAGTTCAGCTGAAGCCACCATCTTGGATTTCAAGATAGCGTCAGAATGCAAAAATAAACTTTTTATAGCTTATCCCAATTGACAAACACCCATATTTTGGAGGTTTCATGCGATATTCAATGATTTAGAGCATTTTTAAAGTTTATAGAAAACTGCCATCTTAGATTTCAAGATGGCGTAAGATAGCAATATTCGACTTCTACTCGTTAAGCCATTCCACCCACTACCACCTGGGTTTCATGTCATTTTAAGTCATTCACTGCATTTTAAAGTTTAGCGGAAGCCGCCATCTTGGATTTCAAGATGGCGTCAGATAGCGAAATTCAACTTCTACCGGTTGATTTCTTTCAACTTATACCCCTATAATATAGGTTTTATGCGATTTTCAGTCATTTACAGTGTTTTCAAGTTGAGTGGTAGCCGCCATCTTGGATTTAAGATGGCGACGGGCAACGAAATTTGACTTCTACTCGTTCATTACTTTCACCTAATAACCATATTGTGAAGTTTTCACGATATTTTCAGTAATTTACAGCTTTGAAAATAAAAGCGGAAGCCGCCATCTTGAATTAATGATGGCGTCAACCACCACTTTTTTTTCTACTATTTGGGCCCTTTCACTCAATACTCATATTGTAAAGATATTCATACCACTTTCGATGATTTCAAGTTTACAAAGATGTATTTTTTTAATTTTAACTCAAA
Source organism: Uranotaenia lowii (assembly GCF_029784155.1). NCBI lineage: Eukaryota > Metazoa > Arthropoda > Insecta > Diptera > Culicidae > Uranotaenia > Uranotaenia lowii. Next base: position 373,656,674 of record NC_073692.1, on the reverse strand, counting down.
ACCAACACGCATAACTTACCAAAAATGTGTAAAAATGGGAGTTCCAATTCAAATATGTGCTATCTAATCTAAGCGTGTCCTGTTTTGACATCTTGATCGAGAACTGTCACTAAGTTTTATGGCGGTTTAATAATCATGCACTGAGTGCTATTATAGAACATGCAAAAGAAAGCTTGGAGCAAACTTCTAGGTTTGTGTTTTATTATAGTTTAAAAAGAGCATTCATAACTCTTTCAAAATAACTAAAACAGCATGTTTAATAAAAGTTTTATTAGCGTTTTCAAAACCATCTGAAAACATATGGTCGAAAAAAAATTATAAGCATTCTGTATGACCATAATAAAACCACCATAAAACGAGCTGCACAAAAAAATGCCATAATTAAACCATAATAAAACTTCCTAATGCTAGTTGGCATTATCTGTGTTACTTGGGCAGGCACATGGTTTGAGGTTCGGCATTTTTAACAACAGTTACTACGTATTTAATTTATTCGTTTTATTAAGAGAATCAATTCTTAATTAGATATGTGTCATTGAACTGACCGATACTGAAACCGACAGCATTGAACGTATCTCATCTTAATGACAAGTACAGAGAGATTGTGTTTACGTATCAAGTTCAATAGAGGCATATTTAACAAGTTTCTAATAAATACCCTCTTGTATATTGTGAATTATAATCTTTTCTTTTGAACTAAGGTAGGTATAGGTGTAAACGAGCGAATTTTATACTTAAATCTAATTGAAAATTTCTACAACTTAGGGTAAAAGTGCTAGCTTAGAGTAATAGTAAGAAGATAAAACTGAAGTACAATCGCTCAAGTAAAGGAGCCAATTACGTGGGAACAAAGTTCTTAAAGTACCAAATTACCTTCTAAAAGCTGAATTGAGTAGAGGTTAAAAAATTGTTGAGAAATTGTGCAATTTATTTTAACCAAGCATAACTAAAATCTAAATTCTAAAATGCTCTTTCTGAGCTTTGGACTGTTATATAAACTCGACAATTTATAATTAGTGCAAAGTTTGATTATTCTTGTCTAATACACGTGACAGTTAGATTTTTTTATTATTTATTCTCTACTTGGTCTTCATTCTAAAATTTGAGGCTTAGATGATTAAATCACATTAAATCATGATTCTAAAAGGAATTTTCAACTGCCGGTTCAAGTCGTCAAACTTTCAATCTTTCATCTTGACACTCTAGAGCTGATGGAGGTAAAATCTGGCCTATTATTTTGTAATATTTTCAAGCTGAAAACATGAGCCCATGTATTAATTTATGATCCTGTCTGAAGTTCAGACTCTGAACATTGCCCTTATTTCAAAATTATACCAGAAATTTAAAGATCCCGCCCACATTATGAAACATTCTTCTGTGTCGGAAGTTCATTCAACGACCTTTTTCTTCCAAGAAGCCTACAGCTTGGGCAAACAATCGTATCTCAATTAGGCTAATTGCACTAATTGAAACCAATGTTACGCCAGTAATCCTTTCTAATTCCTGTGGTGTAGCTCGGAATTCAGAAGGAAAGAAAGAAAGGCAGCCATGTGAAAAGAAAGTGAGAAGCAGAAGCCTCCAGTCGAAGTAGTTGAACAAATACTCGGCAGTGTTCGGGCGTGTAATTCGCCTCACAGAGATCAAGAATAATGTGGCCGAGTGTGTCTGTTTTCTGTAAGCAAGCATGCATGCAAATAAACATGGTGAGCTCATTCATGGTCTGGTGCTTTTAAGCAGGCAGCGTCCAGAATGGCCGGCCACTTTTCACATCCGGGGTCTGTTCTAACGTCATTCATTAGGTATGTACGTACTTTGTGCAGACCAACAACAACCGCTAGAATAAACTTAAAATGCAACAGGAAGCTTTCAGGCGTGCGGAAAAGCTTGTTTGTGGGTTCACTATACACTTAGTTTGGTTGAAGCGAGGTATAGATAAATTAAGATTTCCTCGAACAGCTTTATAGACTCAGTTCTAACATTCCAATGGAACCGTCAGGAGTCCAATTTGAACAATATCTGAAAAAATACATGTGCTTTAAAAGTCGTAAAAATGATCCAAGTTTTCAATTTTAGGGGAGATCTAAAGACTCCCGATGCAAATTGTCAGAGGATATCAAAAAATCTCTATTTTTCCTAAAAAACCAAAAGAGAACATGACTAACAGTCGTGATCAAACTGATGAATGTCGCTCTAGGCTTCGGAGAAAAGTAAAATGATATTCTGATAGTTATCATCCCTGGTTAATACAATTTGGTCTAGTAGTTTCTGAGATAAGAGTGCCAAATTTAAGTGTTTCCGGGCTTACATTTCTTCGCGGTCCTCAATGTGTTAATTGCATCTGATTGAGACTCCATGGTTTGTTTTAATAACTGATTTTGAAAAGTTTTGGCGTCAGGAGTTCGAATTTTTTGTCAGATTTCGTCTTTTTCCCCTTATTTTGGTAGCTCGTGGAAATTTTATAATGGACCAAGTTTTACTGAAACCAGTCATCAATAGTTGATAAACTGATAAACCTATGAACATGAAAACTAAAAATGGATTTTATATCTTTACATTATCCTTCGTTTTATGAAGGATCCTGATTTTGCATAGTTTCACTAGTTTCAGAATTACAATGCTTTGGGAAAATATGAATTTCTACGATTTTTTGAAAATTTAATTGAATAAAATATAGGTATCTTCTATTTCTGAAATCGCATAAGAGCTTTTTAAAATCTAATTTTTTTTACAACTTTGTCTGCAAAACGTTTTGTTTTAAAAGAATATCCAAGATTCATTTTGGTTGAAAATTTTGATTTTTTGTAGAACTGAAAAAAAATTAAAAGATAACTTATGTAATCTTTTCCCAGGAGTCAAAATTACTGTCAAGTATCGAGAAAGTTTATCTTTGGTTGAAAATCTAAATTTACAATATCTTTATAACATTCTGCAGTTTTTTTTTTTTAAATATAAAAATTTTATTTATTTAATGATTTTTAAAATATTTTCAAATGTTAGCATAAAGAGAGCTTAAAGAATGAAATTAAATACATATTCGGTATTAGCCCGAACTAGTCAAAATCAGCACCAAAATGTAAAAGATGTTGCTTTGTGCTATCAGAAATTGATCTTTTATTTCATGTTTTTTTTTTAAATTATATCTTAAAAATTTTTTGAAAACATGGAAACAATGTGTCCATCAAGGAAAAAAAATCACTTTTTTCATACATTATTTTTGCTAATTTGTCATTATTCGAAATAAAGGGTTAACATTGCATTTCATTCTTTCCAGTTAAATAAAGTTAAAAATCTTGTAGGACAGCTTGAAATTTCAAGAAACAATTCAAGTTCCAATAGCTCCAAGCATCAGAATTATATTTCATATATTTATTTCAGAATTAAATTTAGATTAGAACTTAAGTTCTTCGACCCCAATTTACAATGAGAAATGAATATCTCGATTGATTAAAACAACACGATATTTCCGTATTACTATTCGGAAAAAAAATATCAGAACAATAATAGAATATCAAAGTTTTAAAATAAGTTAAGAATTCATAGCAACTATTATCATAAACTTATCTCAAATATTTGCTTTTTCAAACGTAAAGTTGCTGAATAAGAATCATTTAAATTTTGTTATGTTCATAATGGAGCTGATATGAAGAAGCTCAGAAAAAAATAGATCATTGAAAGGTTTCTCAAAAAAGAATTTCATTTAAAAAAGAACGGTTGAATCAGAACGGTTGAATATGGCAAAATTAAACCTAATTTTGCTATCATGCCTTGAGAGTAAATTTTGGTATCATTTTGCCCGAATAAAGGTGGTACAATGCCAAAATTTGGGTCTCACTTTTCATATACGGATACCTCGATAATCCCAAGTGTAGGTTTCACTGAAACCTTAATGATACCTTGTTTAGCCAACGTTTCCAAACGAGTTTCAAGGGCATAATGACGCCACTTTAAGGTATAATTTACTGCCAAAATTTGGCATCGTTGTGCCGTCAATTTTTTTTGAAAGAATGGCTAAACAAGGTATCATTAAGCATTAACAGAAATCAAAATTTGGCGTGAATATGGTATCTATATATGAAAAATAAGAGCCATATGTTTGCAATGTATCACCAAAATTTTGGCACAATGATAAAAAAATTTAGCTTAAAAGGCATGATAGCAGAACTTAAATTAATTTTACCCTTTGTCTGTTCGAGTCGATGATATTTGGTCTTTCTTATTCTAAATTTTTTAATTTAAGAAAAATGTTAAAAAGTAAACTAAATTCCATATTGAATGATCTGCATGATATGTGAGGTTTAAGATAAAATATTTGAGACTTCATTCTTACACGACTTTTTGAATCAAATGCCGCATCAGCAGTGTGTAGAGGTTTACTCTTCGGGCTTGAAATAACCGTGACCTCAGGCGGCTATGACGATATAAAAACTGAACCACGGCCGCCCCATGACTAGTCCGTGGAGCTAAACGCCTGAATTTATAGTTAAAAAAAACTTATCGCCATCAACACAATCGCATTACGTTAACAGTTTTGAATAGAAAAATGAAAGAAAAACATAATTTGTTTTCCTTGTCTATATCATTCAGCAATGCTTATGGAGCAATGCTAACATTTAAAAAATGTTATAAACTAAAAAACAGTTTTAATTTATTTAAGTTTGTTGTTTTAAAGCAATGCCTCCTTAAATAAAAATTGTTTCAGAATTGCTAGTATGTTTTTCACAAAAGTTGTGCTCGTTGAATTGGAAGCATTGACTCAGATGCTTGTGAAAAAGTTACAAAAAGCTTTTAAACACTATACAATTTACTGTGATGCGTGAAAATTTTCTAATGGTGAAAATAACATACCGCAGTATGATTTTTTTTTAAATTGATTTTGAAATCACTATCACTGATTCAGTCTTACAATATTTGAGTATAATTGAATAGGATTGAAGTCGTAGTATTAACTTTCCTGAAAGCTATAGCGTATCAAATCGATTTTCCAAATTCCTATTTGTTAAATAAATAGTTAAATTTGATGATTTTTTTAATAGTTTATGTAAATGTGCAACTTAAAATTATCCCCGCGTATTTGAAGATAGGTAATTGAAAAAATTGAACGGTGCATTCCAGGATGAATAACACAAATTTTACTCTCATTGTAAAACAAATCCGTCAAATATATGTAAGATTTCTTGACGAAAAAAAAATCATCACGTACCTGCAGTCTGATTATGGAAATCCAATCTTCGTCACATTCTTTAAAGTCCATTTCAAACCCTTCCTGCTGTTAAGTGCTCTTGTTCCTGATATGCAGCTGCTTTGGGAAATCCGATTGAAGCTTTTCGTCTCGTCAATTTTGATTCCATTCCGATATCACTCCAGTCTTCTACTCTTTCCTAGGGCCCAGTCGCTGCGCTGGTTGCAGGCTCAAGCGACCACGTATGAGCTGTATCCTGATTTGGCTGCTTGGCCATTGTCGTCTAGTTACAGTCCCACTCCCGTTCGAAGGTGGACCAACAGTTGGCGCCATCACAGTACAGCTTGCTCAGTTCCGGGAACTGGAACTGACTGTAAACCGACGATATTCTTCGCATAGTTCTTTTCCGATTCGGCATCCGCTGAACTGATCAACTGCCAGATTTGCTGCTGCTTTTGCGATAATTGTAAAACTCCTATAAAATCCGGAACTGGAAGAGTCGGGATGAGCGATATTTTTCAGCTTTGGAGCTTAGACGACAATTTTCATGCAAACAGTATTGGTTTACGGATATGAAAAAGAAATTTATCAAGGCGAGAAAATTTAACACGAATTTGCACTTCAAAACAAACCTATTATGGATCGGTAACTAACACCATATACCCACTGCAAAACATCATTATACAAATAAATAATTGAAGTTGAAATTAAATAAACTTATTATATTGTGATTATTTATTATTGTGGAAATTGGATCTAAAATGCCATCGATATTCAAAGCAATTCAATTTTAAAACATACATGAAAAAATAAAACATATATTTATATTTTAATTGTAGCCTAAAATCAATTTACCAACAGTTAAATTATGGAAATCAAATTAAAAACGGGAAAATCAGTATGTTTGGATCAATCGAAATACCTTGCAGTTCTGATGCTTGAAAAAATCATAATCAATTTTCTGTTGAAGTTGAAATTGCATATAATTTAATTATACATAAAGTTCAAGTATCTTGAAAATATGCTGATGGAGCTCAGTTAAGTCTGGTCCGAACCAATTATGAGATAACTCTTATTTCGTTTTCGCCTTGCTTAACATGATAAAATCTCCAAATTAAACAATTGTGTTTAAAAAACTAAAATATAAAATTTTCTGAATCTGGTCTAGTGGTTGGCAACAAAAAATTGAGACTTTAAATTTTGAATATTCTTCTGAATAAATTTCCTCGGAAAAAATTTGTATTCAATAACAAATTGCGAACGTATCCCCATATTGCAAAAGATAAAGTTTTCTAAACTTACTGAAAATTTTGTTCATAACTATAACGCACTACCGCCTGCGTTATCTTATGTTGAATGAAAATTTGTTTTTCTCATCCAAATCGATCATCATTTATTTTAATTTTTTTTGTTCGAAAACTTTCGTAAAAACGTCAAATAATGATACCATTTTGTTGTCATTGTTAATACTTTAACTCCGGATTTGAACTGCATCGACAACATAACGATTCTTTAATGATGCCTACATATTTTTACAATCAACGCTAAGTGTCGCGCGCACTATGTCGTCGGTAGAGAAAGAAATAGTTTTTTGTTTTCAGTTCGATTTAATTTTAATGCATAAATTAATCTATTTTTTTCACAGAAAATTTCATGTACTCATTTTCATATCACTGTTCTTCTCTATGGAACGAATGGAAACCTTAAAGAAGCCTTGTTTAGCTGTCGTGATGAAATCATTACCAAATAGAGCTATCAATTTGGTGTCGATGCTTTATTTTGGTATTGGTTTGTCATCATTTTTCAACATGCTGATACTTTAATGAAACCTAATTTTGCCATCAGGGAGAAAGCGATATTAAATTTTGCCATCATTTTGGTATTGATAGCTCACTTTGGTTACTGTTTGCTATCGATTCAGGCATCAAAGTCTGCTCGGGAATCTTCCAATTTCTTTCATTCAGAAAAGTTATAGATTCACAGATTAATCTTGTATCAAAGGATATCGGAAGGAGTTAATTAATAAACGTTAAAAATGTTTTAATTTCATCTCTAATTTTGAAATTTTCCAGAATACCTTTGGTTTAATTCAATGAGATAAAATTGTATAAGAAAGGGCAGTATGCAAGACTCCCCACCACTCTCACTCTTTTAAAATTAACTTTATCACTAAATAATGAAGTTGTTTTTATTAGCCGATTCTTGAAAATTTGTTTTTGGGTAAAAATGTTCCGATTTGCCCAGCCGGGAAACGTTCAGAAAATTATTTTAAAAACTTTAAATAGAACGAAATTTAATAATAAGCTGGAATGATTTTGCCAATTTGGATACGCTTATGTGTCATGTCTCATGTGTCATTTCTCATGTCTCAGTTCTCAGGTCTCAGGTCTCATGTTTCAGGTCTCAGATCTCATGTCTTATGTGCATATGTCTCAAATCTCTGATCTCAAAAAGATTGTAAATGTTTTCCTTTGAAAAGGACTAATTTTTCTCAAATACCGGTGTAAAAAACCGCGTTAAAAAAAACCTTTCTGTATATGAAAAAGTAAAAGAGAAACTGAAGTCTATGTTACTTCCAAAATGTGAATGAACTCCATAATGTTCTACAAAGTCAGCCTCAAATCTCGAAGCAGTTTGTATGGTTTTTCAGTGTTTTCAGTATTATTTACGATTTAAATTTTTCACTTATTCCATATAAATTTTATCCAAGTTCCATTAAAATTGGCAGGTCTTTGAGTGTCGCATTAGAGTTATACGAATGAGCTAAACCTTTGCCAGAAAATTGGAGGGGTGCGAGCAAGGCCGTGCGAACGAGCTAGGGGCGTTAGGGATTTAACCCCCTGAAGATTTTTTCCAAATCAAATTTTCAATTCATCGAATGAAACTACCACAGTAATAGGAAATAACTGGATTCAGAGAGGTTTTTAAAAATAGGTGTTAACAAACATGTCAGAAAATTTGCACGATTGCGGTGGTTTTTAATCCAATATCACTCTAGGGTCTATAGTCTGGGCTCAAGGCATTTCATTTTACGTCAAATATGACGTCGTAACAAATTTTAAAGACAATTTGAATCGCAACTCCATATAACTGAAATATTCAAACCTAAATCTTGATTTATGAAAGCCATACCTAGCCTTTAAAAGAAGTTTTTCTTAAGAAGTGTAAACAACTATAGAATTCATAACAAGCGTTTAAGCTTTACAATAAATACGTTCATGAAATCCCTGTTCAACGTAGTGACAACGTTGTAGCTATGTGACAGATAAAAACTACTCGAGACAGTCAAAAAACGAGCAAATAAAAGTAGAAGCCCCAAAAATCATTTTGATTATTTGAAAAAAAAAAAAGGAAAATTTAAAAAATATGAATCATCAAACTTTTCTGCAGATATATGTACAACATTCTTCAAAAAAGCAAACTTTCTGCATTGTTGGTCTTCTAATACCACATTTTTAAGATGTTTTTAAAATAATGAACTTAAATATGTTTTTAAAAAAGCATTAAAAATATTTCAAAACAGAAATATTTCCATCTAAGATTTTAATAGCGAATCTCTCAAAGCAAAGTCTCAAGGTAACTTGAAGGTTTGAAGCACTGATCACACTAACAGGACACTTAGAACAAAAATTCGATCATTTTCTGGCTAATTTTTTGTCAAATTATGCAGGTTGGCGAACCTACCATTTTTCCAATACAAATGATCTGTAGGAAAAATGTACTTGTTTAGCCCGATTTTATCATATGAATTGCCTATTTATTTTGAATGTTGGGTGGCTTTTTCGAACTGGGATATCATTTCTACAAATCGATTGATGCGCACTCTGGAATCGATATCGCGTACTGTTTTAAAAATTATCCAACAAACGAAATCGAGTGTCCAGTCAGTATGGTCAGTGGTTTGTAGGATGATGGAGCCACCCTTTAGAAAAAAAAAGAAGGGATCTTAAATTTAGTAAATAAACACTTCAAATAGAAAAATCACTACTTTTTGAAGTGGGAGGGGTATTCAAATACAGGAAATTTTGAACATAATCAAAAAGTTTGCTAAACTTTTTGAAAACACTAAGCCATTGATTTTTTTTTAAATTATATGTGTTTTTCCATTTATTGAAAATGAGAGTCTTAATTTATAAAAATGGGAAGCGTCTATTAATACAATATATGATCGTGATTCGACCAGACCGAACTGAACGCCTGATTGAAAAAAATAGGAGTTATCTATTGCAGTGGATGCAAAACATGTTAAACTACCAAATCAATAAAAATCGGGACCTTTTGCCATTTTTTTGAAGATTCTGTAGAAAAAATTGGAATTGGCAAAAATGCGCTGCGCCAAAGTGAACTGAGAGCCACCTTAAAGGGAAAAATAAAAAGCACGTTTTGCTTAAGAAAATTTGTTTTGTACGGAATGATTTGCAGTTTGTTCGGTTTTCCTATTTAAAACTGTTCTTCCCCCCAGTGGCCAAAAACTTCATTTGGATAAATTTTCGTTAGGCTAGACTGAACTGAGTCCTTTGAATTTCGTTTTCCATTTCTCCTAATGGATTGGAGAGATTTTTAACTTTCAATGATAACATTAGCTTATTTTCGTTGCTTACCATCGTTTAGAACACAACCGGTAAGGCTGCTTAGTTTAGAACAAATTGCCCAGTCAAATTATAAAGCATGGCAGAATTTTCAACATTTTGGTTCGACCATAGAGAACTGAGTGCAAACATATCGTTATTAAAATCCAATTTTCTGCTAAACTGGGTATCATTAATCAACCAGTATAGTCTCAATGCCTTGAAAAGAGTCTAAATGTGTTGGTAGAATGATTAAATGAGATATCTTATGAAATGGTACCGATTGATAGAGCTGTGAACTTTAAACTTAATTATTTCGGAATCAACTTCATGGCGTTCAGTTCGGTCTGGTGAACCCCGGCCATACAATCAAATTTCGTTAGAACTTTTTTGTCAATTAAAAAAATTAACTCACCATAACAAATCACTTACTTCTATCAATTTTTAACAACAATTCTACAAAGATCGTTAAAATTTTGTCAATCCTTGTTAATTTTTGTATGAGAGACCCCCCTCCCACCTTTTTAGATTTGGAAGGGATTGAAAGTATTATTGAAACGATTCCCGGTCTTGAAAACGACTACACATCAAATTTCACGTTGGTGGGTTGAGAAGTTCCAGAGAATTGTTCGAATTGTGTAATTTTTTTTGTTAATTTTGTACGGGACCACCATTATTTGTATTCGGGGAGGTTTGAAAGTATTATAGAAACCATATACGGTATTCAAAATGGCTACACACCAAGTTTCACGCTGACCGGTTCAGTAGCTCCTGAGAATTGATCGAGTTGTGAATTTTTCCTATTTATTTTGTATGGGAGACCCCCCCCCCCTTCCCCTCTATTAGATCGGATTGTTTTGTAAATATTATGGAAACCATCTCCGGCCCCAAAACCCTCAGATACCAATTTTCGCGATGATCGGTTCAGTAGTTTCCGAGTCTATAGGGAACAGACAGACAGACCAACATTCATTTTTATATAAAGAGATTTAATTCGTGCTATGTGCTTTGTTATTTTTTCTTAGATGCAAAATAATTTAAAATTTGATTGTCTTATCGAGAATTCTCACTTGAAATCATGATTTATTCTTCAAACTTCATGATACCACATCTTAAATCGAATTTTTAATTCTGATATAAATCAAACATTCTAAACATTTTTTAAATTGTTGATTCTACTTGTGATTGTTTTTCTGACTTAACGATTGGACCAAACTGTCGTGATTTTACGAATCTCAATTCAGAGATTCACCTAAACACGTCTGTCGCTCGCAAGAATAGATCAATGACTGACTTTGTTTTGTTTGTTTGTCAAGTGCTGCCAAAATAGCAAATGTTCTCATAGAAATTTATTTTATTTTATTCATCTACAGTGTTGCCGAATACAACTATTATTTTATTTTATTCCTAATTAAATTTGATTTATTTTCTGTATATTCTTCATCTCATCCCTACACAAACCTAATGTAATATTTTTCTGAGCTTAGCTTAGCTTTGTTGACTACTCATATCCACTGAAATCATTGAACTCGGAACGCTGTGTATAAATGATTAATTATACACCAACATTCAAAAAAGTCTTCACATACCGTCAACTGGGGCAACATGCAACATTTTTCAACTTCAATGGCTTCTAAAATCTTTATGCTTACAGATAATCATACCTCTTGTACATCAAAAGTTTTAAGGTTGATGGAACACCAAACTGACGTAGTCAAAAAATTATTGGCTTTACCAGTTATTTTTAAATTTACAAAAACATGCGATTTTTACCATACTAAGAAAAAGGGGTAAGTTGCAACAAACTCAGTAATTCATAAAAAATTAAATGAAAACGTTTGAAAATTGAAAGTTTTTGATTCATTTGTGATGTCATAACGCATAATGCACCAATTGTAGTAATTTTTGGTTTTGTTCGAATTAAATTTTACTTTTTTTTCTGTCAAAAATGTTTTTAAGAAAAAAGTGTTAATCTGCTGCATACATTTAGGGGTAAAAAATTCTACAAAATATTCTATTATCTTAAATCATGTAAATAAATCTTAGGATGGATAAAATTTTAATGTTAACAAATGCATAATGCAAAACAATGATATCCTAGCATATGGAAACGCGATTTATAAGATTAAGTTCTGATTTGAATTTTGTTGCATTTAGCCCGAGTCAGCTAACTGAATTATAAAAAAAATTATTTAAAAATATTCGGTGATTGTCCGAAAAATATGTATACACAAAAAGTGTTGGTATTGGATAAGGAAAGCAATATAAAGTTTGTAGGTAATATCATTAAGCCAATCCGTCATACGAGGTAAAGTTTTTTAGGGTATCGAAAAATGTAAAAATTTGAACATCTCCTGCTCGATTTTTTAAATTTTTTATGAGAATCAAAAACTTTAAAAAACTCTTTCACGATGATAAAAACTATGTCATCATCAATTTGTTATCATTCAATGATAACTTTATTACAGTATATTGAAATAAAAATTGAATGAGTGTTGTGGTGTACAAATGTTGCATCTAACCCTGCTTTTGCATGATGCCCCGTTTGACGGTAACACATTTTGTAACGCTTTGATCAACATACGCGTTTAAAATTTTAATGATCGCTGGCGTGGCTAAGCAAAACAAGTTCTACTTCGCCAATGGTAGTTACTCCGTGATTGATCGAGGCCATCAATATTGTTCAGTTGCCAAAAGAATGATAATTGGGATCGGCAGTACATTCACAATACCCAAAACTCATACTCTCCCTTTGAAAAAAAAAAAAAAAGATCAATAACGGCGCCGGACACGTCCTAGTAGTCAATGGGGGAAATACGAAGGAAACTTACTAGGATACTTTTTTGGTTCTATCATCAACCTTTTGCCTCTATATATTTATGCTAGAGCCTAGTTTTGGAAAATTTAGAAACAAAAGCAAGTCAATATCACCAACTATAGAAACTGTCTATACGTCTGCGAAATTATATTTGAATATCAAAGAAAAGGGTTGTGTTGGTAGGAGGAGATGACAGAAAAGGACCAATTTTGGAAAATTGTTTGATCGTGTTTTCCTACACCTTCTATGCCCCTAGTTTTTTTTTAAGGATATCCTATTTCTATCTCTAAAGCAGTGAAAAAAGCTCCAAAGCTGTCAGAAAGACAAAAGTATTATTTACAATAATGCATTTATCGAAAATATTTGTTTGAAAATCTTTTTCAAGCTAACTTTTTTCCGTAGCTGTTAATCCTGATATATTAATGTTTTTTTTCGAAAACTTTGTTTTTTTTTGGTTGAAATGATATTTAGAAAAAGTCGATGTTGGCAACTCATCAATGTGATTTTACTCTTCGCCTCATATTGATTTTGCTTAACGGAGAAGAAAATAAATAAACCAACTAGTACAAAACTTAAAAATTCATTACATACAAATGAAATTTACGCTGAAATAGTGGATTGAAGTTTACTTTTAAGATCAGTCACGATGTTATAAGTTTGCAACTATGTAATGTGAATATTGAAATGACTTATTGAAAGTGGCCATTTATATTTAAATTAGAGATGAGAACTGGCTTTTCGGTGGCTACAAAACTTACATAACATCAATTTATTAGATTAGATTAGATTAATGATCCCGCGCCGATCCTCCGGTGCATAGGGCCGTGGTAAAAGACCTCCACTGTTGACGATCCGGAGCCAGCGTCTTCACCTGGTCCCAGTCAAGATTCTCGTCGACAGTTCGGATTTCAGCGGCTAGGCTTCGCCGCCACGAATTTCTGGGTCTGCCTCTTCTTCGATGACCTTCTGGATTCCAATCTAGCGCCTCTCTGCAAATCTCGTTTTCATCTCTTCGCAGCGTGTGCCCAATCCATCTCCACTTACGTTCCCGAATCTCGATTTCTAGCGCCTTTTGATGACACCGGCGATGTAGTTCCTCATTCGAGATCCAGTTGCCAGGCCACCAAGCGCGGATGATATTCTGCAGGCAGCGGTTTACAAATACTTGCAGTTTTCGCGTCGTCACCGCATATGTGCACCAAGTTTCGCACCCGTACAGCAATACGGATTTGACGTTTGAGTTGAAGATTCGGATTTTTGTTCGTAGAGAGATCTGGCGTGACCGCCAGATGTTTCGGAGACTCGCAAACGCAAATCGGGCCTTTCTGATCCGTGTTTCGATGTCTTTTCTGGTACCACCATCAGGCGTAATCTGGCTACCAAGATACTGGAAGCACTCCACTTTCTCAACTTGTTGCCCAGCTACCATGGAACTGGAGGGATTTTCTGTGTTGATCTCCATCGACTTGGTCTTTCCGACATTGACTTTGAGACCTGCTGCCTTGGAACTTTCGGTGAGGTCGTCGAGTTTGCTCTGCATATCTGGTTGTGTTTGGGCGAGCAAAACAATATCGTCAGCCAGGTCAAGGTCGTTCAGTTGCTCCATTGTTGAAGGATTCCACGGCAATCCTCGGTTCGGTGCACAGTCAATCGATCCAATCAGAATCTCATCCATTACGATTAGAAAAAGTAGCGGTGATAGAATACATCCTTGTCTCACTCCAGCAGTTACCGGGATTGGTTCGGACAAGACACCGTCGTGCAAGACCTTGCACGAAAATGCCTCGTACTGTGCTTCGATGAGATGGACTAGTTTCTCTGGGACCCCTCGTCGCCTTAGAGCCGCCCAGATGTTTTCATGGTTAAGTCGGTCGAATGCTTTTTCGAAATCAACGAACACCAGCAGAAGAGAGTCCTGGAATTCGTTGATTTGTTCCAGTATGATTCGTAGCGTTGTGATGTGGTCCACACATGATCGTCGAGATCGGAATCCAGCTTGTTGCCGTCGGAGTGTAGCGTCTATTTTCTCCTGGATCCTGTTCAGAATCACTTTGCAGAGTACTTTGAGGGTTGTACAGATCAACGTTATGCCTAGCCAGTTACCGCACTCTGTCAGGTCTCCTTTCTTCGGGACCTTTACGAGGATACCCTGCATCCAGTCGGCCGGGAATGTTGCAGTATCCCAGATGTCAGCGAAAAGACGGTGCAACATTTGTGCTGATAGGGCAGGGTCGGCTTTCAGCATTTCTGCAGGGATGCAATCGATCCCAGGTGCTTTGTTGGATTTCATGTTTTTGATTGCCGCTTCTATTTCAGCCAGCGAAGGCGCTTCCGAGTTGACGCCATTTATGCGACTTACTGTTGGCGCTTCGAGCTGCAGATTCTGTTGGCCATCGCTATTCGTGACTCGGAAGAGTTGTTCGAAGTGCTCAGTCCATCGTTTGAGCTGATCTGTTCGATCGGTCAATAACTGACCTGCTCGGTCTTTTAGCGGCATTCTTGCATTAGTCCTTGCACCACTGAGGCGGCGAGAAATGTCATAAAGTAATCGGATATCTCCATTGGCGGCGGCTCTTTCTCCCTCTTCGGCTAGGGAGTTTGTCCAGGTTCTCTTGTCTCGTCTACAAGCTCGTTTAACTGCCTTTTCCAGCTCCGCATATCGTAAGCGGGCGACTGCTTTGGCTGACCCGGTACATGCCTGCTCAATTCCGACTTTCGCCTTTCTCCGATCATCGACCATCCTCCAAGTTTCATCCGACATCCATTCACTTCTTCTTCCACAAACTTTACCGAGACTACCATGGCTCGTCGTGATAAAGGCATTCTTGATTCCACACCACTGTTCTTCGACTGTTCCGTCTGTCGGCAGCTCCGAGGCTCGGGATTCTAGCTGTTCAACGTATGCCCTTTTCACCTCTGGATTCTCCAACCGGCGGACGTCGTATCGACACCCGACTTTCTCCTCGCGCCGTTGGACACGTGCAACTCTCAGTCGTATCTCGCCAAGGACGAGGTGATGGTCAGATGCAATGTCTGCGCTTCGCTTGTTGCGGACATCAAGAAGGCTTCTTCTCCATTTCTGTTCGGCCATCTCGGGATACCCAAGTGACCTTATGTGCTGGTCGATGGGGGAAGAGCGATCCACCGATCACCATGTTGTTGTTGCCACAAAATTCTACAAACAGCTCTCCGTTTTCGCTCATCTGTCCTAGGCCATGGCGCCCCATGATGCGCTCAAGGTCCTGATTGTCGGAGCCAATCTTTGCGTTGAAGTCGCCCAAATGGATTTGAATGTCACCCTTCGGAATTCTCTCAACCACGCTGTTCAGTTGACTGTAAAACTGCTCTTTCTCCTGCAAGTCGGCAACGTCAGTTGGCGCATAACACTGGACCATTGTAAGTTTTCTAACCCGTGTTCTGAATCTGGCTACGATTATTCTTTCGTTTATCGGTTCCTATCTAATGAGGGCCGCGTAGGCCTGCGGGCTTAACAGGAAACCAACTCCTCGTTCCCGAGTAGCATGTTCTCCTCGTATGCCAGAGTAAAGCAGGACTTGCCCGGATTGTGTCTTGTGTTCTCCAGTATTAGGCCAACGGACTTCGCTCAGTCCCAGAATTTCAAGCTTGAGGCGGCTAGCCTCTCTAGCAAGTTGTTCCAGTTTGCCTTGTTGGGCAAGGGTTAAAACATTCCAAGTTCCAATTCGTGTCCGTGTTTTCATGCTAAAAGTCGTCGCCAAAGTTCCAGGTCGGTCATTTCTTTCGGATTCCGTAACAATTTCAAATCGGGAGCAGTAGGTTGTTAGCCTAAAGTCCCTATCCCGCGATGGGGCTGCCATCTTGGACTTAGCTGGCGGGAGCCGCATTTCATAAATTCAGCCGCTTGCTGCAAGACAGACGCTGTTTGAGCCGCCCCTGACCTGGAGAACAGACGCTCGGTTGTTGTTGCACGCCGCCCCTGACCTGGGGAACAGACGCGTGCGGCCACCTTCTCAGTCTGCATGCGACCAAAGCATCCACCGGGGTTGGGTACCCGATCTCCGCTTAGGTTACTCGCACCCCAGCCGGCACCGCGGGGAGGTAGAGATAGGAGTTGTGAATAAGAGGTGATATGACCACTATGGGGTCTCGTGTTGCACATTATCCACCGTTTACCAGCCAATCAATTTACATCAATTCAAAAACAACAAGAATGCAGGCAAAACTGAGTAAATTTGTTATTTCACATGATTGGTTTGGATTCGTATTTTCAGATCCTATAAGTGTACACAGAAAAAAAATTTGATTATTTTGTGCCACTGAAACTGCAACCTTTAAAATAAATCAACCTGTAATTAACAAAACCTGTAATTTTAAATTGTTTTTCTTGAAAGTTCGAAGATTCATTTATTATTACAGCAAATGTCTTGTAAAAAAGTTGTTCACTGAAAATTAAATGTCACGTTATTTGTTTTTCGACCTGTAAAATTACGGTAAATGTCCTGCTCCATTTTGTTACAGGACATTTGCGTAATTTTACAGGAAATAATTTTTGCTGTGTTGTAAGTGATAGTAAGCAAATGTTAAACCCTCCCTCTCCCCCTATGTGCTTATCTAATTAGTGCACAGCTCCAAATAACCCTTGCTGGAATATTTCGTAACTTGTACAGAAACATCTAACTGCAATATTTGTAACAAGTTTTGTTACAAAAATTCATATTTGTCGAAAAAATGAGGAAAATATCAAATGGCAAGAAACAATAGTGAAACTGTTCTTAAAATCATACTGCAGTTCCCTTTAAATTCTGCTTTCATCTTGAAATGAATTTTACCATGCACAGAAAAAATTTTGACTATTACGTATCACCGAAAACTGCAACCTTTAAAATAATTTTACATAAATCAATTTTAAAATAAATCAATTGTAACTAACAAAACCTGTAATTTTAAACTGTTTTCCTTGAAAGCTAACGAAGATTCATTGATTATTACAGCAAATGTCCTGTAAAAAAATTGTACATTAAAAATTAAATGTCACGTAATCATGTTTTCGACCTGTTAAATTACGGTAAATGTCCTGCTCCTTTTTGTTACGGGACATTTGCGTAATTTTACAGGAAATAATTTTTGCTGTGCAATCCTTTTGACTGGCTGCATCGAATCAGTAAAATCCTTGTTGCATTGTTACAAAATTTTAGTTTAGTTTAAACCACACCTTAACATGCGAATGCTAATTGAATTATATATTCAGCAATTTATTGATAAATAAATATTGTATCGAATATTTTACTATTTTAACTATTATTTTGATAAATTTTCACGGAGTACACAAAAAAAGCCTGCGAAACATTGAGATGTGTGCTGCCTAAAATTAACTTTAGAACGTTTTTCTTTCTTAGAGCAAGTTCACTGGTGTTGGGAAAAAGTGGTAGAAATGTTGACACTTTTAGCACATGTTAAAAACTTTACCATGCAAAAACATTTTCGAGATCTGCGGCCTTCAAGATTTTGTTTTACAACACGTGTTCTATTTTCGCGTGGTGTGATGCAAAAATAACAATATTTCTATTACTTACGACGTATGACTGCAATAGAAACAGTGCTGTAAAAAAAAGATCTTGAAAACATTTTTACATGGTACAATTTTCCAAACGTGCTAAAAGAGTCAACATTTCTGCCACTTTTTCCAAACACGAGTGATTTTGCTCTTAGAAAAAGGGACATTATTATTAACGGTCTTATCCGTGAATATTAGATTTTTTTTATTAGGAACATTTTAAGATTTTAAAAATTGTCGATGGATAAAAGAAGATTAGAAAAAATTCCAGGCGTTGAACAAAATGAACAATTGATAATCGTGGTTATTAATCATCGATTAATAAAATTATAAATTTTTGTCGATAATCCTTTATAATATTTTTTTTTCAATCTTATATGATGGTCCTTTCAAGTAGGAAAAAAGTTTTGGGAATAAATTTCCATATCCATTGAGCGTTTTTGGTGGTGTTATTTTGGATTACTAAATTTGAATATCGAAACACCCTCCCTCCCTCCCCCTCCCTCACGTGGATGAGTGCTTCGCATGGGCCTGGGTGGGAGCTAGCTTTCAACGAAGTTCGGAAGTATGGGCCACCCTAATGTACATATGTATTTACAATAATTTACATACACTTCACTGGCAATCGGAACTGAAAGAAGGATGGTTTTCGAAAGGAATTTCATATTCTGGGGAGTTATTTCGAAAATCCATGTTGGAATATTAATATTTAGTGGAATTTTCTTAATTGTGTTCTAAATTGATTTTGACTTTTGTTCGCAGAATCCAATGGCTTTTCGACGATTCGGACATCATCTTTCCGTCGGTGTATCTGCGTGAAAAGCTGAGCCCCGGGGATCGAGTAAAATTGGTCCGTGGCCGGGTCAAAGAAGCAGTCCGGGTGGCCCGAAACGTGCGTGGCTTCCCCTATGGCCAAAAACCTCCGGTCCTCACGTACATGCGGTACGTCTACACCGACACCATCGGGTATCTCACTGAGGTAGGATGTTTTGATTTTTTTTCTTAGTCCTATCATATTATCAATTAGAGAAAAGTTTATTAAGTTTTTTCGACTGTTGAAATGTACAAAGGCGAAGGTAAAAAAATCCAATTAACAGGAAGTTCTGTTGTTGATTCTTCATTAACTTGGACAATTTTGCTGATATCAGAAAGCGATAAAACCGTAATGACTTTGGCAGCGGCAACTTTATCCTCGCGCGCCGCCATCGGAAAGGTCCTAATGGCAAACAAATAACCTTTTGGCTGCCCAACACGGAAACTTTTCGGCTTCCAAAGCTTCGGCTCATATACCTTCATACAAAATGGCGCAAGAAGTTCGTTTTTCGGAAACAACAAAAAGAGCAAAGAGTAGCAGCACTGGGACGGTTCCATTATCGCAAACCCCAAAAGATCTAATTAACCAACTGCAGCGACTCGTGCCAAAAATTTCGAACAAAGCACAATTCCCGAGGTGCCACTTGACAGAAGTAGACAGAAGCAGCATCCTTGAATAGGTTAGAGCTCTTGTTTGAACAGGGAGCAAAATAAACCTTCGGCAGACGGTAAAATGATAACATGGAATCTATGTGCCCCCCCATTCTTGGGTGTCGAGTCCCCCTCAAAAATTTTCCCGAGAAACTCCTGCTGAAAGCACACAACCAAGAGACAAAGCATCAAGAAAATGGCGAGGGGTTCGAAACTGTTTAATTAAAAGTTGCGATAATTAACATTGTCGCTCACCCACGAAATTTTGAGTAACGAGCCCACACCCCGGTTTCTGGTTTTCCTGATGTTGGAAATCGGGGGTTTGATTTTTTGTAACGGAAAGGAATTGCTTTTCTTTCATTTTCATTTTTTTACAATGCCAAAATAAACACAACCTGCATGGCATTCAACTTGAATTCTCTTTCAAATACAAGTCGTCTGACTAAAAATGACAAACATGACAAAAATAACATAAATGACAAAAATGACAAAAATGACAAAAATGACAAAAATAACAAAAATAACAAAAATAACAAAAATGACAAAGATGACAAAAATGACAAAAATGACAAAAATGACAAAAATGACAAAAATGACAAAAATGACAAAAATGACAAAAATGACAAAAATGACAAAAATGACAAAAATGACAAAAATGACAAAAATGACAAAAATGACAAAAATGACAAAAATGACAAAAATGACAAAAATGACAAAAATGACAAAAATGACAAAAATGACAAAAATGACAAAAATGACAAAAATGACAAAAATGACAAAAATGACAAAAATGACAAAAATGACAAAAATGACAAAAATGACAAAAATGACAAAAATGACAAAAATGACATAAATGACATAAATGACAAAAATGACAAAAATGACAAAAATGACAAAAATGACAAAAATAACATAAATGACAAAAATGACAAAAATGACAAAAATGACAAAAATGACAAAAATGACAAAAATGACAAAAATGACAAAAATGACAAAAATAACAAAAATGACAAAGATGACAAAAATGACAAAAATGACAAAAATGACAAAAATGACAAAAATGACAAAAATGACAAAAATGACAAAAATGACAAAAATGACAAAAATGACAAAAATGACAAAAATGACAAAAATGACAAAAATGACAAAAATGACAAAAATGACAAAAATGACAAAAATGACAAAAATGACAAAAATGACAAAAATGACAAAAATGACAAAAATGACAAAAATGACAAAAATGACAAAAATGACAAAAATGACAAAAATGACAAAAATGACAAAAATGACAAAAATGACAAAAATGACAAAAATGACAAAAATGACAAAAATGACAAAAATGACAAAAATGACAAAAATGACAAAAATGACAAAAATGACAAAAATGACAAAAATGACAAAAATGACAAAAATGACAAAAATGACAAAAATGACAAAAATGACAAAAATGACAAAAATGACAAAAATGACAAAAATGACAAAAATGACAAAAATGACAAAAATGACAAAAATGACAAAAATGACAAAAATGACAAAAATGACAAAAATGACAAAAATGACAAAAATGACAAAAATGACAAAAATGACAAAAATGACAAAAATGACAAAAATGACAAAAATGACAAAAATGACAAAAATGACAAAAATGACAAAAATGACAAAAATGACAAAAATAAAAAAAAATTTTGAAAAAATGACAAAAATGGCAATCGAATCTAAGCAGAATCCAGAGAGAAAAGTATTAGGAGAAAGTGAGGAATACACTTTACATATTTGTTTTGAACAAACACGTCCGCAGTGTTCAAATTAAACCACTAATTTAAATCAAACTGTAATATAAATAGTTTAGAAAACGAGCCTGACTTGAGTTTTCTGTATTTTTTTAAATAAAGCCGCAACAAATATCAAGTTCTTCTTTTGTCACCCTTCAGCCTTCGATTAAAAAAACCTGAAGGGGAAAACAAATAAATTTTGAAGTTTTTTTATTTGAGTTATTTGAATTTATCAAAAATTGCAACAATTACAAAAACGAAAGGTAAACTATGAAAGATGGGAATTTTATCACCTTTTAACATTCCACTTATTTAACATATTTCGTTCTAAAATAGCTCAAACCTTCGATTGTTTTAAACAAATTTAAAGGTTGTTGAAATAACTTTTTATTAGAACTGTCGAAATATGAAAAATATTACAGTTATTAACACATTGGGGACCGCGAAGAAATCCAAGTAGAGGAACTATTTAAATTTGGCATTTTATACCTCAAAACTCGCTGGAACAATTTTAATAAATGTTTAGTCTTGGAGTTACCGAATGTGTTGTTTTCAATTTTGCATAGCAAAGTTTCATTACCAAATTTATTAAATTTTGGGTGACACTTCTGAGAGTGTCACGTTCGCAAATAGCGAATAAACGAGATTTTTGAAACATAATTTTTTAATATGAATTTCACATCATAAATATTTTAGAATTGAATGCGAGTTTTATCTGCTTAACATTCAGAAATAATTTTCGCAGATTCTATTAAAAGGGAATCATTCTGTTTTCAAGATTTTAAACTGACATTACCATTTGGAATATGAATTATATAGTTCTTGTTTCGGGTTTGACGGTAGCATTGACTCCATTAAATATTTGAATTTTATTTGTAATTTGTCTCTCAAATCTTGATTTGAGACTTTGAATTGCGGTTCTAAATAAAAAAAAAGATTACCTATAGGTTATATCTGTGTCTGCATTAAATTTGATTTAAATTATTTTGTTTATGTTTTTATTTTGGATTCAAACTAAGTATAAATCCCAGTTGTTTTGAGAAAAATTTTGTAATATTTAGATGAATGCGATCAATGAAAAAAAAACTTTTCAGTATCTCTCTTTGATGTTCTCTAAGCTTAAACTGACAATGTACAGGTTGGATAATGGGTGATTTCTGGAATGATCAAAAAAGAATTGATAGAATTCAAAAAGGAATTCCCAGTTTTGTTATAAATACTGAAAGCACGAATCATATTCTTCTTAACTTATCATTGCGCCTTAAAGTTTAGCTTCACTGCTACTAGTTAGAATCATTTTTGATACTATTCATAGATGATTTGGAAAATTTATTATCGAATCAAGAAAGATAATTTTAAACGATAAAAAACAGTAAAACTGTTTTAATTTTTGAGCCCGAGTTTTATATTGTAACTCTATTATTATTGTAACCGTCATTTGGGTCCTGGAAAAGACAAAATGTAGAAACTATGTTTGTTTTATAAAAAAATTAGATTTACAGGCGTTCAAAAAAATAAGATTATCAGAACACAAAAACTAAGTTTTAAAAAATAAGGACAAACTAATTAAAAACATTACAAAATGTAAAAAAATTTGTTCTGAACATTTCGGTTGTTAAAAAAATCGGTTCTATACAATTCGGTAGAAATTTAAACAAAATTTGAAAATAAAAAAACATAAGTATTTTTGACAATTAAGAAGGAAATTTTTCAATTAAAAATATCTTAACATTTTATAATCACATTTAAAGAATTTAATTGATCACTCAAGGAAACAGCATTTTGAAGCCTATTTTTTCAAAATTTCGGTAGATTTCAGTGTCCTGGCTCAAACCTTTTGTCAGATTTTGTCTGTCATCTCTTTTGGGGGTTGAATCCCACGAGGTTCCAAATATGCCAAGCGAAATGGTTTTCTCTAAACCCAAAATTTCAAATTTTCAATCCAATTTTGATCAACTTAGAACTGAAGCCAAAATCTTGAATTCTTATTCTAGGTCCACAATTCTGCTACAGTTTTTCAAAAATTTCTCATTTCCCGAATATCGAATTTTAATAAGATAAGACTAAATTTGTCATATTTCCCAGATGTTGCCCGATTGTGTTCACTTTAATCAAACGAAAAATTGAAATGATTCATAAATATTTTGTGTCCAAACTTTTTGAGCACATTTTATTAAAATTAACAAGAACGATTTTTGGAAACTTAAATATGATTCAAAACTGTCTGAAGTGTTTTGATATAAACAACAGATTTTCAAGTGCTTTTGTTCATTATTTTTGTTAACTAATTTTCATATTGGCGGATATTGGGATAAATAACCCGAAATTTCACGGTCTGGATGTTGCCAGAAAAATATCTGATAAGCTTAGGTTAGAATAATTCCGAATTTTGTAGTTCTAAATTTGCTTATGCACATGAAAAATCCGATATTTCTGATCCGATTCCGGATTCTTTATCCAGTTTTTTGTTATTGTTGTTGAAATCCAGTTTATATATTGGGAATAAACCTTGGTTTGCATTTCAAAACTCGACTATTCAAAACTCATCATTTCGGAATGTGGAACAAAAAAAATTAAATTACAACTATTACAATTTTTTTTCCATAATCAAAACTAAGAACAATTTCATAATGGTGATCCATAATTGAAAAATCCGGAACAGTTTCATCATTCGCAATTTTCATTTAGATTTACAAATTCAATTTCAAATAAACAACTGAAGAAAGAATTCACATTAGAAGCCGAAAATTCAGAATGTTAATAAGTGATTTCTTGTTGAAGGTTTTGATAAAATTTTGCTTGTTAGTTCATCATTAAAAGAAATTTTTATCTGGAACTTAAAAAAAAAAAATCGTTATGAGATTCGGAATTAAGATTTTGAACTCAGGTTCAAACGGCAGAATTCAGATCTGGAATTCAAATAAAAAATTTAGATTCCGTTTTAGTTCGAAGCTAAATTTTATAAAAAAGATGTGAGAATTTTTTTAAGAATTCAAATTTTGGGTGATCGCCTTTTCAAAGTTTAAATTCTTGATCCTTGTCACTGAACTGACCTTCGAAACCGAAAACAGCATTGAACACATCTTATCTCAAATGACAGTTCGAGGGTTTCGGAAATGAGTTCGAATGTTGTGAGAAGTGAGAAAAGAAGATATAGGCGCGTTAGGCGGGAAACTGTGGATCGAAAACAGAAGAGTAAAACAAAAACAATACGATTCGACTGAAATTATTGTTGTTGATATTCAAAACTAAAGCGTTATTCATAGTGGTTATTGTGAAATTGTTAACTTGTGCTAAACTCAAGTGCTAAGGTAGGCCTATAGTTGGAATATCCAATCTTGTATTCAATTCTAAATTAGAATTACTTAAATCTAGGCATCTGCAACTAATTCAAGGCACGGAAGGTGCAAATTGAGAATCTGCTGAGGAAGTCTAGCACAGGTACGCTTTACGCTTAGTATGTGAAGTGATATTCTAACGTTTACCTACTTTAGTTTAGGCTACAATACCACACAAGTGCGCGGTTTTGAATTTGTAATAGTGCGATAGTATCGAACTGGAGCAGAGGTGAGAAATTTGTAGAGAAACGTTTAATTCAATTTCTAACCTAAGATAATTAAAGGCGTAGGTGAATAGCGGAGGCCCATTACTGAAAATCGAGATAGAAGGAAACGTATAGAGAGTTCACTAAACGTAAGATTGAGAATTGTAAAGATTATTCCTATATTTAATCAATGTTGAAATCGTAGGAATTTAAAACGTGTCCCGGTAGAGCTTCGAACGAATAAAAGGGAACGTTACGAATTTGGAAATCGAGCTTTCATTGTTACCAAGATCCGGAAGTAACAATTTACAATCCTAAATCAAAACTTTATATTAAATCAGAGTCAGTTTGGAAACATAAACCAGCAGAAACCACAAGTATAAAATAAAATTTGGATTAGTTTTGAAGATGTCGATCTTCGAAAAATATAGTTCAACTTTAAAAACTATTCGCAGGATTCTGATAATAAAATAAATTATTTATCAATATATTATTCAAAATTAGACTGCTAAATTATTCAAAAGTTAAATTAATATAATTTCAAACTAAAATCTTAAATTTTAATTGAGTTCAGAAAAGTAGAAAATGAATATAATGTGGACCGCAAACATAATCCTCTGCTTTTATTTTCAAATATTTTGTGATTGAAAAGAATAAGGTTATTTTTTTGCTAATTAAGGTAGATGGAAAAAGCTTTTATTTATTTTTTGAATATTTATAAAAAAAACATTTCCAGGACTTTATTTTGAATGTTGGGATTTAAAATAAATACCCAACCATTATTGTAAAAAATTTCAAAGCTAAAAAATTATACTGAACCTACATAAAAAAAACTCTTATGTATGAATTGTTCAAGCACTTTTATGAGAAAAAATTGTCTCCAAACTACCCCCCTTCCCCCCATGAGCCGGTTCTTCCTAAGGCTCTGCTTGTAGTCTATGACGAAGATTGACTCTAACGGTTTAAACTTCTATCAAAAAAGAAAAATAAACCTGGAGTATGAGGAAATTTTATTAAGTTCAATACCTTTATTCGAATTTTTTAAGGTTTTTTGAAAAATGCAGAAATTTCTTACATGATATTACTCTATTTTCAAAAGTTATTTAAAAAATAAAAGCAGATAGAAAAAAATACTAATCAATATTCAAAAATTAATCATAATAAGTTCTTAAATTCCCTAAACTTTGGAAAAATGTGCATTTTGTTGTTATTTATCCTAATCCTTATTTTGAAAGTAGAATTAAACATTGAAAAGAACTAGAAAAAAATCAATTGAGGCTGAATTTGGTTTCTTGAGGAATATTTCATTTTTGCATAAAATTTGAAATGACATGAATGATTTTTTTTTTATTATGAAAAAAATAGTAAAGGATAAGAAATGGATACTTGGTTTTAGAATTTTTTTTGCTAATTCTTTTGACTATTGTGAGTATCGATCACTTGTCACATGGTTAACAACTTGTTGATGTGCAAAATTAGCGTTTGATGGATAATTTTTAAGTTAAAACGGTTGGTTCCAAATTCTGAACTTATTTAGTCACACTTCTAAATAGAAACTCAGAGAAGGATAAACTCCAAAACCCCTCCCACTTTCGCACGATCTTAGCAGTGAATAATTATGTTCCTACCGTAGTTTTCACAGTTATTGTCATAATCATGGTGATTTCACCAACATATACAAATTTTACTTTCAAAAAGGATCTTAAATTTATATTAAGTCTGGTGACTCTGATGATGCTAATAACAAACGACCGATTTCAACTCTTAGCATTTTGAGTAAGGTGTTTTGAAAAATTACTGGTAAATTGAATTATAAATTTTCTTGATCAAAACAATATTCTCTATAAACTAAAATACGGTTTTAGACCCGGGTCTGGTTCACTCATTACAATCTCTGAGTTAGTTGACTCTATAATCAAGGAAATCGATTCGATAAATATAGTTTTAGGATTGTTTCCCGATTTAAAAACAAAGCCTTCGATACGCTAAATCATGAAATTTTGTTGGCTGAAACATACAAATATGGGATAAAGGGATTAGGTGATGATTTCATTCGAAGCTATCTTGATAACCAAAAACAATTTTTCTTAATCGAAGGAACAGGAAGGGAATATAAAATCATCTGCGTTGGCGTGCCACAAGGCAACAATAAGTGACCGATACTTTTCCTTCTATACATGATAAATGCAATCTTTATCCGCTGATGATACAGCTCTTTTCTATACAATGAAATCCCCAATCACAATCATCAATAATCGAGTACATGACCTTAAATTGTTATCCATGTATTTTAACAGTAATGTTTTTTCATTAAACTACAAAAAAGCTAAGTACCTACATGTTATTTTAATCTATATAAAAAAAAATTAACCATCCGGGACCCACATCTGGTCGAATTTGTGATACTCAAGGTCAAATATCTCGGTTTACATTTAGATGAAACTCTTTCTTGGAATTGCCACATACAATATTTAGAGAAACAAATTTCCCTATCTGTGTTGTAAAGCTGTGATCATTTAGTATCCGAGCACTTCATTTCGGTGAAAGCTACGTTACTAGAGCTCGTATATTCAAAACTGTAACAACGTTGTGTTGGTTGTTAAAAGGACTATCTTGGTTTTTTTTCAGATTTTTAAGTTAACGTGTGTTTGAGATATTAACGATACAAAAAGACATGGTAAAAATAATTTTGCACAATCGCCACGAAAATTCTTTATTGTTGACTCGAAAACTAATGAACTGTTGATTTTTTCTAATTTTTGTTTAGCCCAAACGGTTAAGAAGTATAAGAAGCCACTCTAGGTTGCTCACGAAGTCACAATTTTACAATAAGAAATTACTCAAACACGAACACAAACACTTACAGTATCTCAATGAAATTTGATGTTTCCTCGAAGAGATTCCTTTTTTCTTAACTCTAAGCGTGCATCTTTCGAGGATATGATGACTAGCATCTTACAAAACCACCAACCCACAGAAAGTGTACTATGTATGCCATGCCCGGGTTTCGATCTCATGCCCGCTGGCTTGGAAGACTATCCTATACGACATGGGCTGTGGCCCAAAAACTTCAAACTTCAACTTCAAATTTCAAAAATTCAATTTTTCATCGCAACGGAGCGAAAACAAACGTGCGAAACCAACAAACCATCGCCTACTTCTTCGAAAGTTTATTATTTTTATCAGGTTAAAAAAAAAGAACCTGAAATTTCTTGGTCTTATGTAGAAGATAGAAAAATATAAAAGATAAAAACAAGTAAATAAAACAATCTCTCTTTTTCAATTAGTGTATAGTGAAAATTTTTCTTAACTATAGGAAATTCTTTACATTCACAAAACTGCATTCTTTTCCTAACGTCTCCCTGGAACAAAATTTTATCCTGAACGACTTGAGTACATTCTTCGCTACTATAAACAAACTTCCATTTTCACTGGAATGTGCAGCTCATTAAAGCTGCAAGTTTCGAAATAAGAAGCAAGAACAGGGTCCAACTCAACCCATCTAACAGCATTTCAAGTGACGTTTGCTTGCAGTTGCATCAATCGGCTTCTACTTGAGAGGTGAAAATCAGAAGCCAACATGTGCTCAAGGTGGGTGGTGCTCAAGGAGGTGTTCCCGAATAACGAATTCCCGATTCAGCCATTTTGGCTATGGAGGCTATGCAACTATGCGGAACTCATGAAGTTTGTTTACCAACAAACCACAGAAAAGCTGAGCAAAAAATAAACAAACTCATTGAGAGCCCCGCTCACTCCTCGCCTACTTACTGTGAAAGTCGGAGAACCTAGTGTATCTAAGAACCTTGCATGTGCTAAAGTTCCATATATGTACATATGTATTAGCAGCAAGTCAAAGTAACATAAACGAACCACATCCGGTAGCTGCTTTTAGTTTGCTACAGTTACTAGCTCAAGTTTACAACTGCTTGCAGTAGAAATTCTTAAGACATTATGTTTGTCAGCATGTTGTTTATTCTTTAGAGGTTCAAAAGTCGGTCCACTTCCGGTTGAAAGCTTCAAACTTGGAAGTTTTCCTTCCGTATTCTGGAAATGACTTTAGTTGAATTTTTGCTTTTCAGTTTTAATCTTGATTTTGTGTTGGTGATTTTATTTTATTTTTGAAGTTTTATCAATTTGTCAAACATTTTTCCTC
Source organism: Uranotaenia lowii (assembly GCF_029784155.1). NCBI lineage: Eukaryota > Metazoa > Arthropoda > Insecta > Diptera > Culicidae > Uranotaenia > Uranotaenia lowii. The sequence goes on along the minus strand of NC_073692.1, from coordinate 373,627,643 downwards.
ATTTTACTCCACAGTCCGACTGGATCAACACTCTGAATGCGATGAAGCAGCTCGGATCCGATGGCGTGATTCTGTGGGGCAGCTCTTACGATCTCAACACAAGGTGAGTCTCCTCTGCTCCTCCGGTTGGAAATTTGAACTGTTACATTTTTTAGGGCTAAACTTATGTCCTTTTTCGTTTCATTCGTCTCCTTTTTTGTGGTGTTGTTCCTTTTTTCAGGGAAAAATGTTTCGAGTTTAAAAACTACATGGACAACACCCTGGGTCCGATTCTCGTGTCCCTGCAGCGAAGATACTTCGTCGAAGGATTAAAGCTAAGCGATGATGTTGGATGTTAGATGGATTTTCTTAACAATATCCTGAAAAAAAAATCATTTAAAAAAGGCAACGTAATCGAAACTTTTTTCCCGTTCACCAAAAATGAGGAAGAAAAAATGCAGCAACGAACCAAATGTGATCAACAGTCCCAAAAAAATGTTAGCTTCGAATAATAAAAAAAATCGATGTAAAAATTTTAAAACCATTTCTATACCCTTCGCTAGTAAGCCAGATAAGACAATTTAACGAGTAAGCGTCTTTTATTTATGAGTCCAAGTCGAAGTCGTTGTGCAGCAGAAGTTTATTTGAGTAAGTATAGGAATCGTAAGATGAAAACAATAAAAAAAAAAATCACGGAAACTCGAATTGCTTTTCCGTTTTATTTAAAAGGTCAATAGAAAAGAAATTTTCCTCTTCGCTTTTCCCCGGAATTTATTTGTTTGAATGCCATCGACGTACAAACGATAAAAGCATGTATGACATTTTGTACTTGAGGATCATTTCAAGTTTACGGGAAAAAAAATCGGCGAATTCCTCGGAACTTCAAGCAAGCAAAAGAGCACTCAGTGTCTCAAATTTTTCAAAACCCAATTACGTACCTATCTATGTATATCTCTGGTGTTGTTTGGCAACTGGAATAAAAAAAACTGCGGCGGCACATCGTCGTCGTTATTTCGTATGACAAGATGCATGCAGGATGCGTGACTTTCCTGGCGGGAAAGCAGGGAAAAAAGCATTTTGTTATTTATGATTCCGGGGAAGCGATATGCGGAAGCTGGTATGAGATAGATTTCTCTCCACATACGTATGTATGGATGAAGGAAATGGAGTTTCTTCCTTCCGTCTGTTGTTTGATGACTGTGGCTGATATTCATATCGAGAAAAAGCTCAATTTTACGACAGTATCAATAAACCGGAGATATATTCTTGGAAGTAGTCCATACGAATTCAACCATTTAGCAATGAAACGTCCTAATACAGGTTGTTAAAGCTCAAGAGTTTCCCAGATGAATTAATATTGATGACATGTGTGCATGAGCTATGGTTCTCGACTTTGAGCAATTTGATGTTAGTTCAAATGGCAACTAAAGTCTGCTTCATTTAATATTGGAACACAAACAATTGCGAGTAGTTCAGTCATTTATTAACGAATTCATAATTTGTTTTTCATACAAATGTAGCATTTTCTTTACTCTTTCATAAAAAAAAATTAAAAAAATTATTCATTGCTCTTTCAAAGAAATTCTCGTACTTTTCCCGTAATACGGCACATTAGGCGGCGCACACCCTTTTCGTCCACCGTTTTGGCGATTTGCTTCCACCAGTTCTTCATTTGAGTCATGTTCCTAACAAGTTTTCCCTTTGCCTTAAGCCTCCGCTTCGTGATTGCCAAGTATTTCTCTATCGGCCGGAACTGGGGGCAGTTTGGGGGGTTGAGGTCCCTCGGTATTACGCTGACCCCGTTCGTTGCATACCATTCCATAACCGTTTTGCTGTAATGGCAGCTTGCGAGGTCCGGCCAAAACATTACTGGACGGTCGTGGGCACGAATAAACGGCAGAATCCGTTTCTGTAGGCACTCTTTTTTGTAGACTTCTGATGTCATTGTCTTGTCAGTGAGAAAGACTTTGGTTTTCTGTCCACAACTGCATATCCCCTGCCAAATCATGTACTTGCGGGCGAATTTATCCGCAAACACGAACTTAAATTTTGCAGGTACATCCCCCCGAGCCGTCGCCAAATAAAATTTTTGACCTGGGATTTGCCCAAAGTCCGCCTTCACGTAGGTCTCATCGTCCATCAGAATACATCCGTCGAACTTGGTCAGCACTTGGTCGTACAGCTTTCGAGCACGGATTCTGGCCACATTGTTCTGCTTCAGCGTCCGATTTGGCTGTTTGCTGGCTCGGAATGACCTTATTCCTTCCCGGAGACGAGTTCGTCGCACCGTACTGTGAGCGACCTGGAACTTATTGGCCAAATCGCGGTCTGAAAGATTGGGATTCCTCTTGACGGCCTTGATGACTTTCCCACGCAGTTTCCGGTCGACAGTTCCACTCCGACGCTTCGAATGCGGCTTCCGAGCCGTCGTCAATGTTTCCTTGTACTGCTTGATAACACGCCATACGGTATTTCTGGGCATTTTAAGCTGTTTAGCTAGCTTCGATGCCGACAACAATGGATTTTCAAGAAAACTGTGCACAATTCGATCTCTCCGTTCGGCTTCCATGGCGGTTGTTTACAAAATGCTATCGTTTGGTGTTATGACATAAATACATGGTGAAAGGTAATGAATTTCCCGACACGTGGGTGAAAAAAGTTTCCAAATCCGTCCACTAGGAGCGCCACAATGAGCAAAAGAATTTGTTCCAATATTAAATGAAGCAGACTTTAATAAATGTAACCAGTACGCTATCTTTACTACCTGGTTTAGTAGGATTCTTGTTTGAACGCGTAACATGCCAAGGAGGTACCTTATAGCGTTTTTTTTTTCGATTCTGGGTTGGCTTCTGAAACCGTCCGAGTAAAAACGAATTTCGATTTTCGAGTTTTTCCATACGTAGATGTGCGTGAGATCTCACTATTCCCTATTCAACCTTCCACAGCCAGAACTTACATGTCTGTTGCCGGGGAGTAGATTGTTCTTATTCTTCTTGTCTTTGTTCATGTTGTTTTCCATTATATTTGTGCAAGTTCAACTTTCGAGTGAAAATCACCCAACACGCGAGCGCCGAGCACATGACTGACTTCACCGAGCAATGGCTCACGAATGGAGCAACGTAGATCGGCTCGCGTGTGCTTGAAGCGGAGAGCTAGTCGGGTTCATCTCCGACAACAACGATACTCACAGTGGTTTAGGCAGTGTGCGTGTGGCTAATAGCTTGGTCCCACACAATATTAACATATTAAGTTGACGATCAGACTTCGTATTAGGCAGACGTGTTTCGATAAAAAACAATTTGCAGCAGTGCTGTGTACGGTTTTTGTTTGCTATGGCTGATGATTTGGTGAAGAATACCATTGCGTACAAGTTTCCTGATGGTGCTCCCGGGCTGTCGTTGGTCGAAGTGGCCAGGTTCGTAAAGCAATTCGATGCGGACAAGGCGAAGATGGAGTCGTCCTACAAGGTGGCCGAAGAAAAGTCGTTGTAGGGGAGAGCCGGGCTATATGCGCATATTAAGGAAAGCACTCATTTTCTCCCATATTCCAATAGATAGGAGTCTGAAAACTATATGTACATGAGCGGACATCTGTTTTCTATACGTAAGAGCAATTTTCCTGTTAAAATCTCTTACAGTTTTTGTGAAAATAATTTTATAATAAAAGAAGTCAAAATAGCCGATTTCCGAAACCGGCGGGCTAAATGCGCATATATATGTTTTTAGCTATATTTCATTAAAACTTGCAATATTTTGATATTATTTAATCGAAAATGGTAGAAACAGATGTAAATTTTTTACACCACTAGTTCTTTTACATGAAACATAGTTAAGTATGCCATATGGCCATATGGCATACTTAACTATGCCTCATGGTAATATTTTGTTCATATTGTATTTTTATCGGATCAGTATGAAGCTCTTATTTTTTCGCTGTAAGATCGTGATTCGAGCGTAGGTTTAATGTTTAAATGATAGAAAGTAAAAAATTTATAAGAATAATCCATTTTTTCTTGATATAGGCATTTAACCTGCCTTGATACGGGCATTCAGAAGCTGTCTCTTATTCCAATATCTTATCATTAACAACTTTGCCAAAAGCTTCAATTTGTTGAATTTCCATTTCCATCCAGATTTCCAGATGAATAAGAAAGAAAAACTATTAAAATTTTTGTTCACAGAATCTGTACGCACAATAATTAAAGTTCAATATATTATAACAAAACTGACAAAAATCTTGTTTGAATTTTTAAATTTTTTCGACTTTATATAACAATTTGATTTTTTCATGCCATGTATTAGAAGCGTCTTACCCTCAAACTGCACTGATTGGATATGATGAATCTCTAGCCATGTCGTCAATCGGCTGTATGCGCATATTACCCAACATGCGCATTTAGGAACACTTCCCCCTACTTGTCCAATAGCCTGTATGCGCATGCGTTGTTCATGGAACAAGCGCCGAAATTTTCGTTGTGTGGAGCTGGTCGTGTAAGTTGGTACTTGGTACTATTGGTCACAATAGAGTTTTGATGGGTGCCAATCCATGAGAACGAGACCGTAAAACGGTCGCTCGCATACCGCTATCCGATATACTGGGTGGTGGGAGAAAAATTGACTTGTTTGGATGAATGCTCGTACTCGATCACTAGTTCCATGTGATCGGGCCGAATATAATCCGTGATAGCATGTTGGTATTGGTTCACCAGAGTAGGTTTGGTTGCGACTTGATTATCAATTCCAAGCTACGATGTAATTTGTGGCGGATATTGGAATAGTTTGGATCAGTTTTAAGCCTCTCCAGAAAGTGTTGCTCGAAGATAGTTAAATGTCTGGATGTTTGACAATTCTTGTGATGAGTGGACCAGTGAAACAAAAAGGTCATGGAAATTGAGCCTTTTCTCGAAATTTCCTAAAAATTCGGCCAATTTTGCGTCGGGCAACTTGACGTGCGTGTGATGGGGTTGTGTGGCATGAGTTGGTGGTTGTGTTGTGGCTTGTGGAGGGCATTTTTGAAGCAAAAATCCCTTCACTCGATAGTAAGCGGTTTCAAATGAAGTTTTTTGTTCGAGATACTTATCCAGTACTTCAGGTAGTTCGTCGAGTGTTTCCAGTTCTGACTGGACCTTGGCGTATTCGGACCAGATTTCGATGACAGCTTCTAGTCGGACTGGTGCTTCTGTGATGTCTCGGGGCTCTTGGAAGTTCTCGACGAATTGCGACGAAAAGCAGAACAAGTTCGCCAAAACTCGTGTCAGGAAGTTGTAAATCAACATGCTGACGAAAGTTGAATGCTGCATCATGGACGACTTTAAACAGATCTCCGGCAACCTGTTTTCCACGGCCAAGGATATATTCAGCGATCCGAAGCATGGCCGCACTTCAAATTTGCGAAATTCTTGGTTTGGAAAGTCATCTGCACGTGCGGGAAGCGGTGTGCATCTTTCGTGACCCAGGACACGATGAACGAACAGGTGTTCATGAAAGAGTGCCTTCAGAAGCGGCTGAAGGCCCACAACGTCCCAACAACCTTCTGGCCGGATTTAGGCTCATGTCACTACTCCAAGGACGTGCTGAAGTGGTATGCGGACAATAAGGTCAATTTCGTGCCGAAAATGTTCAACCCTCCCAAGTTGGAGGAGAGCGTAAAATCGTCACCGTCATCAGTCAATAAACTGTGACTGTGAAAAAGTTAAAGCAGTCGCATTCATAACAGACGCCTTCAAATGAGTAACCAAGCAAACAATCTTGCCTCAACCTTCAGTCAAATGAAGCGTCGAAATAATCATAGTCACCTTCAGTCCGTCGTCGTCTTTATGACTGTGACGGAATATTGTTTACATAAAAAAAAACATCCTAAAACGACGCCGAAAAGGACAAGTTCGTCATTGATCGTGGCTGAAACAAAATCCGAAAACAACGAACATCGTTTTCGTTTTTGGGTATCAGTCCATGATAGTACGTTACCGGGACATTGTCGAATGAAACATCAACCATCACGACCGAAGAGAATTCCCAAGGGACAAGAAGGACAATATCGATCTCGCGTCTTTTCGATCCTTTTTTTATTTGTGCAAAAAATTGGCCTAAAATATACCAAATCTAATAAAATATTTCAAATTTTCAATTGGTAGAACATTTTTTTTAAATCTGAATTTTATTTGTTTACAACACTGGCAAATCGCCCAACAAGCAATCCAATACTCCAAATTTTTCGAATCATACATAAATGCTTTGAACCGATGCCGTCAAATTGCTTTGACGACCGTCGTTTGAAAAATAACATCCGTCACGCGAACAGAAATCCATGACGATAGTCAAGCTTTTCCAGTCCCTTGAAGCTAGACTAGTAGTCGAATGAGATTTGAAACGTGATGATGAAGGAAAATAAGCAACCAGGTCAACTGTGATGTTTGAAAAATGTATGCCCAACACTCCAGAGCTCCGCCTTATCGAGAAATACTGGGTGATTATGAAGCAGTACCTTTAGTGAAGACAGTCGACGAACTGAAGGAAGTATGGATTTACATGCAAAAAACGGTTGATTCACAGATTGTGCAGAGTCTTATGGCTCGGGTTAAGGCCAAGGTGCGGGCATTTGCGTATGGACTGTAAATAAAATACAAGTAAAATAGTAAAATGAAGTTTAATAGCTATTTTTCAATCCCTGAAAATTTTATGGGAATCGGATGAAAGCACAAATTTTGCGAATCAATTTTGTGTGTGGCAATTTCAACGTGGACGCCCTTTATTCAAGTATGTGAGCTGGAATTATTTTTAAAGCTCGGTTTAATTTAAAATTCGATTTTTAAATAAAATTAAGTTAACCTGTAAATTCGATATATACAGTGAAGTCTGCCTTGCTAAATGCTTTGAGCGACTAAACGTTATGAATGTAATCGATTCAAGTAAAGAAAAATAAAAAGTGTGATTTGGTGATTATAATCGGTTAAAGCAGAGAAAAATATCTAAAACGATTTAAGGTAAAGCAATAAGCAAAAACAGTCATGTCACTTTAAAATGGACTTCTTATTGAAACATAAAATATTCCGTCAAAATAAAAAAAAAACATGCAAATCGATCAATGTCTCAAGATAATTAGTAAAATTTTCATTCATTTATTCCTTTACTTATTATAATTTAATAAAATATATTTTGTTTACCTTTACGTGTTTTATTGTTGCTTTCGCTTGTAGGAAAAAGGTGTGAACGAGAAGTATACAATTTACCAGTGATGGTGCTCAACCTCTGTGCCTGGTCATCAACTTTAACTACATTGACGGTCGGCCCCGTTCATATCGTTTGGTGCAGCCGCAAAATAAGCACTCATAAAAGCCTCTAATTTGCGGAATAATATCGCGCTAAATGGATTATTGCCTTGACTTTGCTCCAGCCCAGTTTAGTTTCGGAGCTCTCTGGGCTTGTTTGAATGAAAGACGAGACAGGGTAAGAAGACGTTTCATTGGCAAAGGAAAACAAAAACGACCGACTCTGACTCTTTGTGGTTGTTTATCACCGGGGGACGTTTAACGACCTGTTAAAGTGTTGTGGCAGCGGAGCAAATGAGCAAATGAAACGCACGCAACAGATTTCGATGACTTTGTTATCCTGTTGATGGTCCTACATCTGAATAGGGATTGAAATTTTAGTTGATTTGTAATTTTGATCGATGGCGCTGTAAAAGAAACCCTGATGAAAATAAAGTACTGACAAAAATGACAAATATGACAAAAATAGAAAAAAAAAAAAAAAGAAAAATATGACAAATATGACAAAAATGACAAAAATGACAAAAATGACAAAAATGACAAAAATGACAAAAATGACAAAAATGACAAAAATGACAAAAATGACAAAAATGACAAAAATGACAAAAATGACAAAAATGACAAAAATGACAAAAATGACAAAAATGACAAAAATGACAAAAATGACAAAAATGACAAAAATGACAAAAATGACAAAAATGACAAAAATGACAAAAATGACAAAAATGACAAAAATGACAAAAATGACAAAAATGACAAAAATGACAAAAATGACAAAAATTACAAAAATTACAAAAATGACAAAAATTACAAAAATTACAAAAATTACAAAAATTACAAAAATTACAAAAATTACAAAAATTACAAAAATTACAAAAATTACAAAAATGACAAAAATTACAAAAATTACAAAAAAAATCAAAAATTACAAAAATTACCTATAATTACAAAAATTACCTATACAGTATTGTTCCGATTTTGTCAGCTCCCGATTTTGTCTACCCCCGATTTTGTCTATCCCCGATTTTGTCAGCATTTTATCCCGATTTTGTCAGCCTTTAAATTTAGTTGAAATTTTCTGCTTTTGAACTAAAATTCCCAGTCATTTAACACTGTATGTTTTTTTTGGGGTCGTCCTGACCCACGTAGAGGACCAGCCGTTAACCCCTTGGTATTTTAGGGACCATTCAAATATTACGAAACGCTTTCAGGGGGGAGGGGGTTTAGCAGTTTGTTACGCTTTGTGGATTTTGCTTAGAAATTTTGAGACGATTGTGTTACGTAGGGGGGAAGGGAGGTTGAAAATGCTCGAAAATTGCGTTACGTATTATTTGAACGGCCCCTTAAGGGTTGGTATTTTAAGGGTTGGGGGTGATTGAAGGTTCATAAGAGTTTTTATTGATGACGAATGGAAGGAGGTTGAAACTTGACCACATTTTGATCATATGGTTTATGGATAGCCCTTAGGGATCATCCATAAACCACGTAGACTTCAGGGGGGTAGGGGGGTGGGGGGGTTGGCCAAAGTCTACGCTCCATACAATTTTCGAAATTTTAAATGGACAAAAGTATACGAGGGGAAAGGGGGGGGGGGGGGATCTGAAATGACCAAAAATGAGTCTACGTGGTTTATGGATAGTCCCTTAGAAAACTATCCACAAACCACGTGGATTTTTCGTTTTTCATGAAACTTTTTTTTTATTTTTTAATTCAGAAAAATAAAGGACGGTTCAAAATAAAACATTTGTTTTTGTAAATCCATAGAAAAGTACCATAACATACTTCAAATTAAAACGTGATCAAACAAATTCAGCTGTTTTGCAATTGCATATCAATCCTGCAGCTACGCACCAACGGTTTTTCAAATGGCATGTACGCAATCCATTGTATGAAAGGTGTTTGTAAACAATCACTTAGGGTTGAGTTCTTGGACGGGTCCTCCATTCTGCTGTTTGCAAGACCTTTCATTTGACGCCTCAAGAACTCAAATCGGTCAAGCGGTCATAGAGGAACGTCTGTGACATCATTTTGTAACATACACACAAACACACACACACACACACACACACACACACACACACACACACACACACACACACACACACACACACACACACACACACACACACACACACACACACACACACACACACACACACACACACACACACACACACACACACACACACACACACACACACACACACACACACACACACACACACACACACACACACACACACACACACACACACACACACACACACACACACACACACACACACACAAACGCACACACACACACACACACACACACACACACACACACACACACACACACACACACACACACACACACATGTTCCGATCTCGACGAACTGAGTCGAATGGTATATGACACTTGGCCCTCCGGGCCTCGGATCGAAAGTATTCCTTTCTTTGTAAGAAGGGTAAAAAATAAAGAAAAGGGGTCAATGTCACCCCTTATCATGGTATTGACATAAAATATCCAAATAACAAGTAAACGGACAATTATGAAATCAAAATTGAAATTATTTTCAAGAAATTTTTTTTTCCCGATTTTGTCAGGTACCCTGTTTTGTCAGCCCTAAATTCAAGATGGGGCTGACAAAATCGGAACAGTACTGTAATTACAAAAATAACAAAAAATTACAAAAATTACAAAAAATTACAAAAATTACAAAAATTACAAAAATTACAAAAATTACAAAAATTACAAAAATTACAAAAAATACAAAAAATACAAAAAAGGACAAAAATGACAAAAATAACGAAATAACGAAATAACAAAATGATCAGAAACGTGTGCATCTTCCTGAATTTGACCATTTTAAACTCCTCAGGTTTGGAAAAAATTACGTTGATTTCGGCACAGATTAAAGTTGCGATTTTACTTCGATGTATCGTATTGTATCTGATTTTCATGTTAAACTAATTGGAAGAAACGAAGCTGAAAGCTGGGATGGATCTCAAATGAGCGAAGACCGCTTTGTTTCCTTCAAATAATTTTCATCTTACATAATCCGCGAAATTCAAATTTTACATCTCCAGTTGATTATGAGATCTGATGAACCTTCCGCTAACTTCATGAATAAAACATTATGCGTACGTACGACTTATTTCGTAGTAGGAACTGTCAGAGAGATTTGTCATCACCATTTAGTGCCTGCTGAGCGCGTTCTTCGTTGATGTCGTCTTCTTACCATCAGCTCAGGCTCTATCCATAAGTCAACTTACGTTATTCAGCGGAAGCGGAAAATATTTCCCAGATCTTGTTGGCCAAAAAACCAAATTCAATCAACCATCAGCCAGCTAGAGAGAGAGAGAAAGAGACTAGATAGCTGTCATCGTGCGGTAAAAATGTTATAAATCCACACCGGTCGCTCTAAACGGCAAAAGAAAAATGCTTACATAATTGACAGCATTCGTTAAGCCTGTCGGAGACTTGGAATACTGAAATCTAACAATGGCTCGGGGCAATGGTTTAGTCGCTTCCCTCATCCTTTTTATACATTTAAAGGTTCCCAGCAGCTGATCCTTTCCTTCCTTGAAACCTCGAACGCATTTCCATGTTCCATTTCGTTGATCCCGGATTACTTATCTTTATTCATTTGGCATTTCTTGTCTTTTTTTTCGCTCTTTCGGTCTAACAGTTCTCTGTTAACATTATTCCGGCAGACAGCGGCGACAACATTGTGTCATTCTCGAGCAAAATACGATGTGAGACATCCCCAGGCGCTGCTGACTTTCGTCGAGGCTCATCAGTTATGATTCCCTTTTGTTGCTGGGGATTTATGATAGAAGAGAAAAAAATTGTATCTCAATCCATGAATAGGAACTGCCAACCTTTCGTGGCTCACCGGATAATGAAAAATGCTTTCTGACAGGGCCGGAGATGTGTTGAAGTATTGTATATTTAAATTTCTTAATTTTTTACCCGGTCCTTCCCCGATCCTGCCACATGTTCTTAGATACGATTCCATTCTTTGAATGAGATTATATGGCATCCTGTGAACAAAAGCTCTTTTGTTATCTGAAGGTGATTGTAGTAGATTAAATTATGTTTAGGTTAAGAATCAGTATTTACACAAATTAAACTGCCGATTTTTACACAAACCAATGAGGCTAGAATAAATATCAATTTCTTCTTTTCGAAAATAAAGCAAAACCCAAAAACAAATCAAATATCCTAAAGATTACAAGACCAAAAAACAAATTTTGGAAAATGGGAGTTATTTATTTCACCTTTTGCATTCTTGGTTTTATTGAAAATTTCTCAAAAAAAAAATTTCTTGATTTATAGGTTTTTGTGCAAAGATTTAAGGCTCGTTGAGCGACCCCTTCCCGTGATCCGATCTGACCCAAATTTAGCATGGAACCCTGTACTTGGCCTAGGATCAATTTTCACCTGCAGCGCCTAAAATTTCCCATATCAATTTGGGACACTCTAGTGTTCAATAAGTTCAAATACAAATTAAAATCTCAATAATTCAACCCTCCACAGCTGTTCCGGTTAATATGGCCCGAAGCGCTTATTTCAAACCACTTTATCATAATTTCAATAAAGGGGAGATAAGGGCATAATGGGCAGCTTAAGGAAAACGCTTATATAACCATAGAAAATAGCTATAATATGGAGGTTACATTATTGTTTCGTATTCAGACACTTGAAAAGCCTATTCCCTAACAGGCTGGAACGTGAAAAACTAGATGAAAACGTTAAAAAATGCATTTTAAAAAATTTTGCCAAATGCTGAAAAACAATCACTGTAAGGGCATAATGAGAACCCCCCTTGAGGCAGTATGAGCACCATTAATCAGGGCAAGATGTGCGTTTTCTGCCGGGGAATCTAGCAGCGAATTCAACTCGATGAAGTCAGGTGAGTCGTAGATTCATCAAACAAAGCAATAACAAAATAATCTACATATGTCTGTTTGTAGAATACGAACAATTCACACACGCTCTTACATTATGTTTCTGGTGCTTTGTTCGGTGGATGATGCTACTGGCCGTGTAAAGTAACAATAAAAAAAATCGATCACTATTTGTAAACGGAAAAAAATCACCTCGAACAGAAATCGAACTCAAGTCTTTTGATTACCTCTCCGATACCTTACCAATAGGCTAAATCGTCGGATGAAAACTAGTCAAGTTGTGGCTCTATAAATCAATTTTAATTAGATTCTACGGCAGAAAATGCTCATTATGCCTCGATATTATGGTGCTCTATACTGCCGCTCATAGCAAGTCCGTCCCATTTGCATTTTCATCATTTTTGAGTTTATCCGTGGAATCACCTTAGAATTATCGGTAGTTTTAGGAGAAAAAAAATTTTTTAGTACTTTGTTCTGATGAACATTGAAAAAAACCTCAAGTAAATTTGTCCCATCGTGAAAATGATCGCAAGTCGGTCCCATCGAAAAAACCATCACAAGTCGGTCCCAAAGTCAATAATTATAGTGATAGACGACCATGTAGTGTGCTTTGAAATATAACGTTGCTACTGTATCAGTTGTGCAGCCTGCAGTTATATTGGATATGATACAGGACAACCCGGTTGTTACAGCAATTTCTCGCATGTTATAAAAAAGGTGAAATATTTTTGCTTTTTTTCCGAACATTCTACATAAAATTTTAATTGTATAAAATAATAACGCAAAAAAGGTCTTTACTTACAGATCTCTTCATACCCTACATTAAGCTTTCTAAGCTTATTTCTGAATGTATAAGGCCGGGAAAATTCGACCATTTTCACTCAAAAATAAGGCAATCTCCTAGGCAATGGATTTCTAAATTTTAAACTCAAAAACCGGGTCATAACCGATCAAACCTGGTCAAAATCCAAGTATTTTCCTATTAAGGCAAGAGAAAAGGTAAAAAATGAACACATGAATACAGATTTTTTTTTATCAAGACACATCAACGGCGGGCATTCAAATCTTATTTTACTATTCCAAAAATGTATGTGAAGCTATTTTGTTTTAAATTCAAAGTAATTTGTCCCAAAAATGATACATTTCATGAATTAAAAAGAATTTTTGGTTTGTATTTTTCAAAAATTGTGAAAAAAACTCAGAAAAAACGATTTTTGTTTCCTCGATATCCGGGCAACCGGACCAGACCGGGTATTTCCCATTTATTCTTTAAAGAGCCGGTAGCCTGGTTAAAATTGGGCAATCTGGAATGCTCTCCGTAGGTTGTTCAAGAAATAGGTTCCTTTAGACCGGGACAAGCTCTCTTCTAGCCTTGTTTTTTCATCAGCGTTAGCAGTTGGCTATGGAATGGGACTGACTTGCTATCATTTTTGCTAGATACCTACCATGAAAATAATCGCATATGCGTCCCAGAGCATAATTTTCATCACAAACAAACCAAATTTTGGTATTTTTGAACGAGCAATGATGCAAAAGTATTTGTTTGTCACGTAAGTAACAAATGCTGTTGATTGCCGCGATCAAAACCGCGGGAAAATTCGAAAATTCTCCAAACAAGTAACAAAATTCAATTGCTGTTTTCTCAACTCAACAAAAACGCAAATGGGACGGACTTGCTATGAGCGGCAGTATATGCCCCTAGTCAACAAATTTAAGTAAAAACGTGTTTTGAAATTGATAAAAGTGAAAAATCAAAAATTTTATGATGGTAAAAATTGATAAACAATGTGTACATCATGTTGCAGTGCGTACATTATAGATCAAGGTGGTTTTAAGATCATAAGAGCTTATTTCGTGATGCTCAAAAATTATAATATTATCGTTACTTGAGAACATAGCCGTTTTCTTTTTAATATCTCTGTAAAGATGATAAGGATATTCCTGTTTTTGTGAAAAATAATGCTATAGGAAGTACGAAACAAATCCTCATGAAAGTTTATTTAAGAAAATAAGCCTACTTTCGTAGAAAAGAGTAGTGCTTATTATGCCCTAGGGGGTCGTTATGCCCCCGTCTCCCCTACTGAAGAACTTGGTATTTTGACAGACCAAGTATGTTCTATGAAAATAATGATCAAATTAACGACCAAAAATTTGAATTTGAGTTTTGAAAATCGGTTCATTGGGAAATTAAATACAGCTAAACAAATCCAAAATTGGATGTCGTTTTTTTAAAGTAAGATTTTTTCTACCAGAAGATCTGAGATAGCGGTCAAAACTTTCATTGAACCCCAACTTGTCTATATATTGTCGGATAGATGGATTCTTGATCATTTCAAACATCGATGGAACACTTAAATACAGAAAAGCTGTCAGAAGTTATGAGTATTTTAAAAATAAAGTTGATTTTTCGGGCTTTTTACTTTCTGAACCAGTTTCTGATAACCTGGTATACATATCGACTTTATTTTGAAATGTTGAGTAATTAGAATAAATTACCTACACAATGAATATAAAATCATCAAAATCGCCCAACATTTACAGCCAGGAGAAAGAAATCAAACTACAACTCTAATTTCCCCAAAACGGATATTTGGCGAACCGCTTTGGAAGGTTAAAATGAACAGATCAGAATAATATTCTTGTTATTCGAATAGATAGGCAATAAATATTAGTCAATCACACCAAATGTTTTTTTACCCTAAACTATTATAACAAGTTTCAGAGGTTACTCAAATCCTTCGTTAGCGGTACCTTCTTCTTTTATGAACATTTCGTCCAAAAACCAAATAGGCCGAAACAAATTTAAAATCCTTCTATTGTCACTCGAAGTTGGAACATCGCGAGGGTGGAAGGGACAATAAAAATAACGCGAAAAACAAATAAGTTGGAATAAATTGCTCAGAAGCTTGTATGCAACAATATTGCATACTATATCGTTGCACAAAACCTATAAATTAAGAAATTTTTAATTTTTAGGGGAAACTTTATTTATTTCCCCCTTCGGGTTTTTGGAAATTTCTTAAGGGGGTGGTGACAAAAGAAGAAAGGGATATTTGTTTCAGCCTAATAAAGATTTTTAATTGAGTCAGAATATGTGTTAATTCTAGACAACATGTTTGATATAACGAATCTAAACAAAGAATAATGTTTGGAAGGCTGGGATCCTTTAATTTGAAGCTAAAATTCAATCAATGAACCGTCAAAATTGTTTAAATCACACCAAATGAATTTTTAAAAGGGGATTGAAAAGTTGAAGTCATTGGGCACATTTTCGCATCTTTTGATTTTCAAAATACGAAACCAGGGTTTAGAAAAGTTGACAGCCTTGCGTGAACGTGAAAATTCTCTCCACTATGCTGGCCACTTCAAAATGTCTACCTTATTATCCTGGAACCACTTTTCAACCGTTTTAGCGGTATGTTTGGGGTCGTTGTCCTGCTGTAACTGCCACTTTAGGGGCATCTCCCACTCGGCGTGTGGCAGCATTACTTCCCGAAGTATCTGGGCGTAGAGATGCTGGTCCATAATCCGGTCGATGTAGTACAAGGGACCCACCCCGTACCAAGAAAAGCACCCCCACACCATGATGCTACCTCCTCTATGTTTGAATGTTTTATTTGTATACTGGGGCATATACTCACAGCCGATGGACCCAAATCTTTCCGTCCGAGCCGATGAGGTTCACTTTGGTCTCATCCGACCACAGCACATTTCCCCATAGTTTCCCCTTTTCCGGACCGACCCAATCGAAGTGGTCCTTCGCATACTTCAGTCGCGCCTTCAAGTGCTTCGGCGTCAGCATTGGCACCTTCCGGGGACTTTTTCCTCCTAGTCCCTTCTCCGCCAACCGTCGCTGAACCGTCCGGGAACTCACAGATGAGTTCAGCTCGTCTCTGATCTGCTTGGACGCTTTTGAAAGGGTCCTTTTGCGAGGCCCGCTTGATTGCCGAATCGTCCTTCGGCGTCGTTTTGTGGGGGCGGCCAGTCAGTTCCCGTTTGCCGGTGCTGTGAAGCGCGTTGAAAACGAAAGTCTTCGACCTTCCTAAGTAGTCGGCAATCTCGCGTTGGCTTTTGCCAGCCTTGTACAAATTCCGGATGATCGCTCGCTGGACCTCCGTGCAGTGCTGTGCCCGACCCATCGCTTTTTCGCGGAAAACAGAGAAGAAGGAAGGAAATCTTTATTTTTTGTTTGTTTTCATGATTTACATGATTAATTTTATGGAAAATACTTACCAGGACACGAAAATGGACAAACAACACCTTTTCTTCAAATCTAGAGCGCTGAAAATGCCGAACAGCCGAACCGATGAGCTGGTCTTATTTTATGACGCGACTTTTGTCACCCTCTGACAGCTTTCTGGTCGAGTAGAACAAACGGGTTGCTTTGATTGCAACAAACGTGCAGTATACAAAGTTGGCATACTACAATAAGTGCTCACCGCTAGGTGTCGCATATTATTATATTTGAATTGACAGTAGGTGATTTGAATAATTTGCATTAGAGCGGTCCTATTCAATTGTCCGACACTGTATGTATGAGTCCCTCATCGGTAGCCAGGTCCAGCCTATGGCTTGGCCTTCGAATTGCTTCTCAGGCTTCCACGGCCGATGGTTCGTCGAGAGAAGGCATCCAACCTTCAGAGACCTACAATGGTTGGCAATCCACTCCGCTTGCACTAGTCTCTTCAGATTTACCCCAAATGCATTCCCTCTGAAATATATAATTATTTATACAATGAAACACATCTTACCTGTCGGCAACTTATGGGATTCGAACCCAAAAGTTTTTCTAGCCGATACCGGGAATCGAACCCAGTACGCCTGGGTTACCAGACTCTCGCCAGCCTGTCCACTAGACCACATCAGCGCTACACAAAAATCATGTTTTCAATTTTTCAATACAAAATATTCAATTTTCCAATGCAAACCTAAAAGTTCAAGTTTACTCATGTAAACTTTTCTCAAAAATTCTACAAAAAATCATGGATGTGTTTCGAACCAAGACGAAGCTTTTGAGAACTCAGGGTTTGAGAAATTAAAAAATGACCCAAAATCGACTCAGTCTACTGTCCATTGAGTTGGATTTCTCATCGGGTTCTTCTTTAAGGGCCCTATCCGATAGCCAACGTGAGCTGGTCGCTGATAAAGCCGTATAGGTATAGGTAGAATGTATTGTTTTGCATATTTGTTCAATTTACACTTGGCGGAAACTGTTCATTAGGACAAAACGTTCGTTTCCTTAGGCGCTGTAAGTATACGGGGTATGATTCACATCACGATAATGTGGTTTTTATTAAGGTAGTTTGTTGCGCTTCGATTGAGCCGAAGGACTTATGCGTCATGCACTACACGATGTTTATTTTCAAATAAAACATTTGACCAACTAGGTGATGAACAGAAGTTAATTGGTGATATGAAACTTGAATTGTATGGCAACATGGTTCATGAAGAGATTGATAACTTAGATTAAGTTAAAAAATCATATAATAAAGATTTTTTTTTTAATTTACTACACAGAAGAATAAGCAGCAACTTTATACAAAAATACATTGATGAAGTCAAAGCAGTTCTTTGTTATGATTAATGTACTAAATAAAAAAGACAATGAAAACGGCGCTTCAATTTTATGAGTCAACCTCTTTTTTACTACCAAAGGCTGATGTATCGTAACGTTACATCGAACGAAGCGCCACCGTCTGAGGATATTGAATTTCATCAACCCAAACAAAAAGTATCCCTCCGAGTTACGTACGACGAGTTATGGCGTCCAAGCAAAACTAGAGGGACAGCCCGAACGACCGCGCGAGTTTATAACTAAATCAAAGATAGGTGTGGAGAACCCGTAACTGAATCAGCTTGGCAGGGGTTCAAGAGCACCGTCGATCATCGAAAGGTCAGTGAGTGTCCACAACAGTCAGTGTTCTGTCACAATGACACTGTCTGACATAATTGTTGGGTATATTTTTGAACAATTTTAATTTGAAATCAAACATAAAGGGTCTTATCGAAAATTGTTGACAATTTGAACCTTGAATCTCAAAAACATTAGGAAAATTGGACTTTGAATTCGAGTTTTTAAAATCCTGGCCTTCGATATTAGAAATTTGGATTCCTAAACACTGGCTTTCGGATTAGTAGCTCATAGTTGTTCTCAAAAATTTTGTCGAACGGTGTGATTAGAAGGTTTCTGATGAGTGGGGGTTCAAAGAAAACAACCTTCGCTTTGCCCGAACCCGGCCGGTCAGTTCTCGTTGACCGTCGGAAGGTTTCGGATTGTTGTTCTGAGTTTGTGTGCCTGTGTGTCAGTCAGACCGGTCAGTTTTACTTACTGTCCAACCCATCCCGATTTTGATGGGAAACGTGTCCAATTTAACGTGTGTTATTGCTTAAGTGTATCGCTTTAGTGTAGACAGCCGTCTCTGTGGATTGGACTGGATTGGATTGAATCAGTTCAGGACCGTCTGGGGATTGTCATCAATTTTATGTCCCTTGTGTGAGGGATGGAATCCGTAACAAGTGACATATGAACAACCATAGAGCGCGAGCTCGGTGCATCTCAGCCAAGTGAAGAAGAATACCTATACTGTCTTGGGGAATGGAATAATTCCGTCAACAGACATCAAACAGCATCTCATCCTCGGCCTTAATCTTTGCATTATTGCCTTCATCAGAATCATCATCAGTTTCATCATCGAAGGATACCGTCTCGTTTAGGGAAGAATTTGATAATCCTAATTGAAGTGACCGTAGTCATGTTTGTTTTCGTCCACAAGTATCATGATTCATGAATCCAGCAACAAAATGGTGCATCTGATGCAATCTGTCGCGGATTCTGTTAAGGGATTCATTTGATTGACAACCTGAAGATCATCCGTAAAGTCTTTATAACAGATATGTAGCTGGAGGACCTCAATCGCCTTTATATTCGTTTGTCAATATATGATAACATTCAGGTGAATATTTATATAACTCGAGTTAATCTTATTCTAAATTTCTCACACTCCAACTATTTTATATTTGTTGGCATAATTTGCTGCAACGGATTCATAGTCCATGCAGTAAAGCATGGGTGGCCAAATTTAAAGTAGCGAGGTTGCCAAAATCACAGAAAAATCTGTATTATCACCGAATAGTAAGGAAAATTTCCTCACAGAATTCGTGTCACAAAATTTTCACAAAATTCACAGATTTTCAAAGTTATAATATTTGATGTCACTCTCAACTTTCTATTTCTGTCTCAAATTCATTAAAATATGAAAACAAGGTAATGTAAATTCATTTTCTTCTCTATTAAAACTGTAACTAGTTTCCAATTCTTTGATGTTCCACTTGATTTTTTCAATGAACTTCATAGAAGTAGCGTCACAGAAAACAGTAACAAAATTTTAGGTTCAAATCGCAAAATAAGAGAATTTTTTGTCAAAAATACAGAATTGGTTTTAGGCAACCTTGGCCACATTAAGGTTTTTTTCAAAATCACAATATTAGATTTTTTTTCCTGGCCTAATGACCTAAAAACATCCAAGGATTCGAAAAACCTGTATGTTTCTTATTTTGTACGCTATTTGAAACTTAGCCTGTGCTTTTAAAAACACATTGTTTGATTGAATGTTGATATTTGTTTTCTATATATCACCGGTTTGTAAAGTGGTCTCAACCGTGGAAAGATTTCAAGCGAGCGTTGGGAACCAGTTTGAATTTTGAGTGGCTTTGGAAGGCCTTATCAATTGCGAAATCACTCACTTGCGAAAATGAAAATGTGAAAGAAAAATAATACATACTTGAATAATTTTTTTCACAAAATTGCTCCGAATATCAACAAGCAGAAATTAAAAATCATTAAAATCTTTCTATTTGGGTTTACGCTGTTTTTTTTTTGTTCATTCCAATGGGTATATGTTATTTTTAATAATAAGCAACTCTTTGTCATGTACAAGTGCTGTAAAATTATCATATCTCGTTAAAAAGCAATTAACTCGAATATAAACCTTTTTTGTCCTAACTATACAATTTGACCCATTCCAGAAACCACTCAACTGGAGAACCGATTTTTATTTTTCATTATTTAAAAATAATTGAAAACCAATAAAAGGTAATTTTTTTTTAAATTGAGTATGTTATCGTTGAAGTTTAAAATTTTTTGCATGAAAATAAATTGATTTTAACAATTATTTTTTATCTGGAACATAACTTTGGCAAGCTATGTCAAAAAAAAATTGTTTCAAATGTTCAACATCAGAGCCATATCTTAAGCTGTTTTAAGCATGATATGAGATAATAGAAATTACTGCAAGTTTACGCTCTAGAATCGGTGGTAAATTATCTATTTTTAAGCGTTGTGATGTCACGAAAATTCTACTGATTTTCAATTCAGGGTTTCTTTAAAAGTCACATTTTGTCGAAATTAGGGGTCACTTCAAACTTTTTGAGCAAATTCAATACCTACAATTTCCAGAATGAAAATCGGTTCAGAAGGTTGTGAGTTGCACGCGGGTAAAGAATGCGTTGTGACGTCACGAAAATTGATTTGCTTTTTTTCGAAAACGATCTTCAAAACTATTATAGTATTACTTCAGTACGAATTTTACATAACAATGCGCTTCAATAAATGAATTCATTACAATTATCATTCAATTAACAATTCTCATTCAATTATCAATTTTTTTACGAAATTAATAAACGAAATGACTAAACGCAGTCGTTTCAAAACGTTTCTAGTAAAAACATAAAAATTGCGCTTGTTGAACACTTGATTCGAGAAACTTAAATAGAAATCAAATCCTCATCGATTTTCAAATAATCTTTTTGAGTCATAATGCAGGTGGTTATCTGTGATTTGAATAAAAATCTTGCAAAAAGATAAAGTTCTTCATATATTTATAAGTATTAGAATGAAAAAAACCCGTAAATAGCTTCTACTACTTGCTGACATTATGTCCAAAGAAAATAAGTATCCATGAAAAAAATGCAATAAGATTCAAAAAATCTTCGAACATGATAAACTTTATAGATTGACATTTTATAATTTCTTCTAAAATTATTTTGAAAAAAAGGCCTTTATTGAAAATGTTACTAGAAAATCCAAAGCTAACTCACAAAAATAACTCACAAAAATAACCCTCAAAAGAGCCATTTTACTTAATCTCATAATTGAACATATTAACATATGTACTTGCACAAGGCTCCACACAAAATTTTGGACCTGATCATACTACGGATAGGGGTCGCGCAACAATCCTAAACTTTGTATGGAATTATGTAGATTTTGTACGGGATGAATAAAAAAACAGATTTCATCAATAATTTTAACCTTCATCAACCGATTTTTTTTTCTGGTTAACAATGTTTTAATTGATCAAAGGTTTTTGAAACTATCACTTTTTTCCGTTTCTTGGCAATTAAATATTAAAAAGATTCGGAAACAAATTTAAACGCTTTAACGAATAAGTGTTTTCTAGTATTGGTTTTTTAAATGATACTCACAAATTCGCACAAATAACTTTCTAATAAAATTGATGTGCGCAGTGTTGCATATTTGCTCACATGGGCCTTTTTGAATTCAATACACTAATTTTTTTGGGAATAAATGGATCAATTTTATCACCAAATTACATCATTTGTTAAGTTTCTAAGCATTT